>NC_079402.1:19004857-19029857 GCF_029220125.1 Pseudoliparis swirei | reverse complement strand
GAGTGTGTGTGTGTGTGTGTGTGTATGTGGGAGGACACTTATCTGCCAGCATCAGACGGAATTAGTAAAGACAATCGAGTGCTGCAGCAACGACGTGTTTTTGGAGGCCAACCTGGAAGTTGGCGTCTCACTGTTCCCCTCGACGTGTAAACATATACTATGCTATTTACAGGCTCTTTTCTCAGCATGAAATTCTTCACAAATAAACATCACTTTTATGATTTGTGATAGCCAGAAGAAATGTCATGACATTTAGTCGTCTCAGTTAGCCACTCGCGAGCAACACTCTTTTTGTAACACATGCAAAAGCGTCACTTTTCATAAGAGGGCTTTTTACTGACATATATATTGTAAAAAAAACATTAAAATCTCTGAAAGTTGTGTTAACTACGGCGCCTTCAGATATCTTACCAAAAAAACATTCAGAAACCCCATTGACGCCGAGACGAGGGAACAGGAAGTGCAAAAATGCTAACTCGACGGTTTTAGGACTCATTGTCTCATGATCAACAAGTTTAATAGCGAAAGCAAGATTTATATTTTCTGGTTTGATGTTTCGGTTATGAGCTGGGAAAACCTCCCTAGATCTGATGTTAATATTTAAGATTAATTAACAAATAAACAACTAACTAAGGGAGGAAAGGCCAGATAAAGTGGAAGTCATTGAGAGACTGCAGCTCAGCCTCGTGTGGTTGATTTTAACGGTCCATGGCCCTTTTATTATCATTATTAATTAACGGTTTGCAAAGTTGTAATCAATAAGGTGGAGTGAAACTAATTTCAATGGGCCATCAGAATCGATCAGAAAGAGTTTTTATCTACATAACGGCCACTAAGTCGCGCTCGTTAGCGCCGACATTAGGAAATGAGAGATTTGCAGCATTTTTAATTGGAACGACACAACCGAGCGGCCATTCTTCTTCCTCTCCGTGCTCGCTCCTAATCTCTGCAATGTTTCCCCCTTTCTCTCTGTGTCCCCTCTATAAGTAATTATCCACCAGCCTCTTCCCAATAGGCACATATGCAGGGATTTTTGTTTTTACCATGCAACACACATGCACACGCGCTAATGCTTCTCACCTCTTAATCAGACAACCATTACAATGGGATTCGAGACTATCTGCTGAAATTACACGTTTCCAAGCAGGAGTTCTAGTTTACTAAGCTGTGATTTTCCTCTCTGGAAAGTGACGCAGTCCTTTACGCTCGTCAAGATAAGAGCTTCAGACCACTGAGACCACCGTGTGTTACCAATGAGTCTATTGTGCTGTAAGATTTAAACTAAGCTTTCTGTTATCCAAACACAAACCATGTCTCTTGTTAAATTATTAGCTTAATGCCAGATCCTAGTGCAATAACTGTAATAATAACTTCATATTTACACTATGTTGATCTGCACTTCACACATTTCATTTTCATTTACACTACACACATACACACACTTTGCATTTTGCACACTCTGTCTATATTTAATATTTTTATATTTAATTAAATTTTACACAGTCATTGGTATTGTATTGTGTATGCATATATGTTGTATATATATACATATATATTTTATTTTGTATTTTATATTTTACTTTGTATACTTTGCACAGTCATTGTATTATATTTGTTTGTGTGTGTATATATATATACATATATGTTTCATTTTATATACATATATATACTTCATTTTGTATTTTATATTTTACTTGTATACATCTATATCTTTCATCCCTGTTTTTTATATTTTATATTCTATTCTCGTGTGTTTAGTTTATTGGTGCTGCTACTGTGACGACAAATTTCCCCTTGGGGATTAATAAAGTATATATCTATCTAATATTTCCCATTTTTTCAAAAGAGGATGAAACAGATTTTGGACATATTTGAATCCTCTGTGGGCATTTCCAGTTTAGACTGACATATCTAAACAACAATTTGGTGGATGCCCATGAAATGCGATTTGCGTATTCATGTTACCATATTCATGAATTATGATAACTGTGTTTCGATGCTTTCATGTGTTCAAAAGCAAATTCCTGCAAACCTTTACTTTATTTAGTGTAATTTAATTCTAGGAAATTCTAACATCAGTGGTAAACATGACACCTGCTAAAACATCAGCAAGTTAGCGCATGTTAGCACGCTGACGTTAGCATTTAGCTCAAAGCAACGTCGTGTCAAAGTCTCATAGAGTGGCGAGAGATTTTAAGACTTTTTGTCCCGTTTTATAATATGTAATATTTGGGACGACCCGTCGTTCTATTTATATTTCATTCGGGAAGCTGAAGCTCCCAACTAGATGCTTCCTCGTGTTATTTGTAGGGAAACGTTGTGGTCTCTGTGGTACAACTATCTGTCACTAACGTCACAAATATAAACACTGTTCCACTGTGAATTGCAAAAACGATACTTGTGTGATATTTTCTTATTTATATCCCAATACATAATATGTCCGAGCGAGCATGATTTTCTGGTTATTTTGACCGACAATCCACTTGCTACATGAGCTAGAAGGTCAAAGTTCAAGGTGAGTTCTAGGCTATCCCATTTGAAGGCATCCTGCAGACAACAGTTTGTACTGTTAGGCCAGCAGCAGTATGTACTAAAATAAGAAAGATAAAGTATGCAATGTGGAACATAGTCGACTATTCTGTTGTATACATATGAATGCTTAATTTAGGACGGGGCTCCCCATCGTCCACTTGCCAACAATGACAATGGACAACATTGGCCCCCAGTTTGTTGTTGTTTCCAAAGTAATATTACACATTATCTTTAGTGCCTGTAAGCAACAGGTACTGCACACATTATAAATGACACATTTAGGCTTTTTTACTGCAGATAACATGATTACAACTTAAACTAGAACGGGCACTCGGTAGAGCGCATACCTTCGCATATCACAAGATTGGGCATTGAATTATGAACATGTTGGCATTAGTTGCATGCCAATTGGATAGAAATTGACCGTGCTATGGTAAAAAGAATATTTTGACCTTTTCATGACCTTGACCTTTGACCCGATTGATCCCAAAATCTAATCAAATGGTCCCCGGATAATAACCAATCATCCCACCAAATTTCATGCGATTCGGATAAACCTTTTTTTGTTATGCGAATAACACGCATACAAATAAATAAATAAATAAATACACGGCGATCAAAACATAACCTTCCGCATTTTCAATTCGAAGGTAATAAATAAATAAATAAATACACGGCGATCAAAACATTACCTTCCGCATTTTCAATGCGAAGGTAATTACTCCTTTTTAGTAATCAAGTCGAAAAGGTACTGATTTCTTTGCAGTTTTTTTATTTCACTTTAAATTCAACCCAATAATGCGATCACCTCTCTTCCTGTATTCTCTCTCCCTCCCTTCGTCTTCTCTTCCCTTCCTGTTCTCCGCTCATGGCAGTCGGCAGTGGAGGGCTACTTAGCACACAACAGTTAATACCTGTCTAATTTATTAGCCTCCTGCCCCAGCCCTGAAGGGCCATTAGCAACACACACTGACACAGCACACCGGCCTGTGTCGTAATTTATTGTCTTATTACAGTGCTGCAGCGGCATCAATTAATTACCCATTAAAGCGCCGCTGTCCCAGGATTTATGGAGGGGCCTGTTGGGGCTGTGGGAGATACAGTTGGGAGAGGGATGAGGGGAAGAGTGGGTAGAAAGAGGGGGAGATATATGGGAGAGGATGAAAGATGAATTGCGGCTGTTGTTCTTTTGGTGGTGCTTTGGTTTAAAAGTTGGGGATGAACATAAAGTTCGCTGAAAGTGCTTTAAATAAAAGCATCCGCAGAGGAGTCTGCAAATCAAATGCAGTTCTTCTGGTAAACAAATGTTGTTTAATTGTGAGACTGTAAATCACGTTCAAGACTGAAATATAATCTTTGCCAACACTTTCATTTACAGGAGGTAATGCGTTATTTCCTGTGCAAACCCAGTCTCCACACTCACAGCTCTCATGTGGTCAGAGACGAGGATGTTGCTATTGAGGAGAACTGATTTGGGCATTAACACCATTACAGTCACTGCTTGAGCTAAATGGAAATGTTCACAGATATCAGCAAAAGCCATAAAACTTAGTCTGCACGCAGTTTAACAGAGTCAGAGTTAACTGCACTAACCTCCAGGAAATTATATTCCCTGTGATGGGAGAAGTTATCAGATCCTTAACTTGAGTCCACAGAGAGTTAACACCAGACACCCTCAGCCTTATGGGGCGTTTTAGCATCCTCCATAAAAAAAAAGTTTATTAGGGTGTAAATATGTACACTTTAACTTGGATCTTATGATTTCCATAACCCTGATGATGCCCTCAGGGTTATGAAACATCATAGGATCCAGTGTTGTTTGAGCTTGACTCGTGTTAACGACCAAACGAGAGGACACCCTTTTTACTTTGATCACTTTTTGTGATTTTCACAACAAAATTGACTGTTTTGTTAATCGTCTCCAAATGCTCTCTTATATTTTCTTTCTTTTCTTTTCTTATTATTCTAGTTTTATGTACCTATTGTTATTATTTCATTTTTTTAACCTTTTCTATTCATCTGTATTTAAAAAAAAAAATTATTGCATTATTATCACCGGTGTATTATTATTTAAGCAACAATAATGCCGTGGTTGGTCAATATTAAGCTAATTTTAACTGCAATACTTTTAGCTGAATTATTCAATAACAATGCATCATATCGGATCATCTCAAATAGTTTGTGAATCAAATATTGAAAAAAATAACTGAGTTTAAAGAGCTCACTTGCCTGTAACATAAAATGCAAACACAAGTAAGTACCTCTAAACTATAAATAAATATTATATTATAAATAATATCTTTGAATATCCACTGATACACGAGCAAACACAATGTCTGTATTTTCTCCATATGGGAAATGCGTTAGATTCATGTTCACATACTTCATGTGTGGAGCAGACTCGCTGTGCTTTATAAACATCCTCTGCCCTCAAAAGCCTGAATATACGAGACATACCTGCAGCAAAAAAAAGCTCCTGCTCCACCCCCCCCCCCCCTCCACCCTCCCTCCACCACCTCCACCCCCAACCAGCATCTTCCACCCAAACACAATTTGTACAGAAAACAAAGTGTTTTCCAGCGCTGACAGGGAGAATGGATTACTTCCATTACGCTCTACAAGAAACACATTCTGTTGCGATGAAAGGGTTGTAAATTATTGCAGAGGGTGCTGCCGCTAACAAGTCTGGTGATCCGGGGCTAATGGGGTTCACATTCACTTAATGCATCCCAGAGATGTGACAAATCAAATGCACCCAAATGAGCATCATCATCATCACCTTCGATCCACGGTAATCCTTACCAGCCTGAACTTACAACGTAATTGAATTAAATAAAAATAGTGCAGCTTTTAAAATGAACACACCATTTTTTTCTTTCTCCTTTCCACCCTTATTTTTTTATTTTGTTATCCTTCTTAGGAGGACAAAGCGAATGATTGACAGGACGAATCACTGCGAGCCACTGGGTGACAGGTGAACTTGGCAGCGCGGCGACGACAGTGTCAGCCGACTCGCCATGGCAACTGCTGAGCGACAGACGGAGCAGGTGAGACTGAGCTGCATCCAAACCAGCTCCTTCACAACACTCACCTATGCGTTCTACACACGTAAAAAAAACTGAAAAAGAAGTGTTGAGCGAGTCGTCGCCGGAGAAATAACAGCCCATTTGGACTCAGACGACCTCTTCACGAGTACAGCACCAAACCAAAAACCTGCCATGAATATTATTATCCTCATCCTGCTGTTGGCATTAATGCTATCACTCACTCAGATGCTTCTTCCACAGCCCCCGTCTTCAATGGCGTCCCTCAGGGTATGGTACTCGGTCCCCTTCTCTTGTATATCGAACCTCTTGGCCGGATTCTCATCACAGCCTCTATTTTCATCTCTACGCTGACAACATCCACCTCTTCCTCCGTACACACCCTGGTGACAGGAGAGGTGTTAATAGTTTGTCTTCCTTTGTTCAACTTTTCAACCAAACCAACCCTGACACCAACAAACCCATCATCGGTGTTTCCACGACAACAACTTAGTCCCGGTCAGAGTTCACATTCATACAGATGCAATTTTTTCATCAGAAAGAGAAACGGCCAGCGAGTCACAATGGAGTCACACGTCCTTGGGAAGAAGGAATACATCCAAACCCCCGTCGCATCTCTCAGTTGTGCCGTTCTCCCCCCCCTTGGGTGACGCGGACAGGAAATGGGAATGACTGCTTCCTGCCCGCTTTGAAGGCAGGCTGTGAGGGACGACGTCATGGCGGAGCAATGTTCCTGTCCTTTCACCATGGCTCTTTGTAAAGTGTGATTTACAACCCCCCTGGTGTATCATCTGTGATTTAGTGTTTCCTGGTCAGATGGCTATCGACTGCCTTACATGTCCGCTCTGGACGCTGCGTTGGAAAAAAGTGACACTGGAGAGCCGTAGGTCGCCATCGGGACTTTGCATAGCAGCGTTTTCAAAGAGATTAAAACACTGATCTTTGGAAGGGAAATGAACCCAAGTTCATATCGAGTGGTGGAGGAAGTATTCAGAGCCTTTGAGTGCAAACTATGGAAACCATGCAAAAATATCTACCTCAATAGAAGTAAGAGTATTATCAGAAATAAAAATGCATGTCCATATCTATATACATGTAAGTAAATGTATGTGTATACAGTACATGCAGGAATATATATATACTGTATGTATATATATTTTTATGTATATATATATATATACATATACTGTAGATGTATATGGAATGCATTTTTTTAAAATGTTAAGCTTATTTCTTTTTAAATATTAAAACAAATAGTTGGAGATTGGTATGAGATACTTTCTTTCAATGCATCTCAAATCTTTAACTTAAGCTATCTGACTTCTCCTCCTCACAATGTTTTGTTTTAACCCCTTTTTAAATTGAATTTCTCGATATTTTCGAGCTCTTTTGGAGATCACCCCCCCCCCCCCCCCCCAACTCTGGAACACACACACATTCCTGCTAATACTCAGCACTTTCTCTGCCTTAACCTCTGACCTTGTCCCTCTCCTAACCTTCACCCTCATCTTCACCCTCACCTCATCGTAAATTCTTTAAACCCATAAATCCTAAACCTTAGATTAAGCGTTGAGGTGATTTAAAGTTCATCAACTCTCAACTGTCATGTAGTTTCCATTTTTGCCTAATTTTGTAAAATACATTTAATCCAAATTAAAATAAAAACATTTGCAGTTGTTTCTGTCTTTAAATGTACTTGCCCCTAATTAAGATGGGACTGTATATACAGTAATACAATAAATAAATGATGAATAAAATGTCCCTTAAACCTACCGCTTTTAACATTTGACTCTTACTTTCGACCTCTAAATCTAATCTTGAATGTTCATCTTAACTCTCAACGCTAGTCTCCAGGGATAGATAGTTATCTCAGCGCCGCAGATGATCTTTATTACCATCTTTATTGCAGCAGCTGTCTGTGATTGTGAAGGCCGGCGTGTTAAAGGCGAAACTTTGGGGGTCATGAGTCTAAATCTTCTTCAGCAACAGGAACTCACCCACATGAGAAACTACCCCCCCCCCCCAACCAGAGTCTGCACAATGTTCAGAGTATTTTAAACTATTATATAAACAATTCTATTATCCAAATCGCTTATTCTACTCAGGGTCGCGGGGTACTTTTACTTTTAAAGTTACATACTTTTACGGAAGTAAGGTTTTGATTTATATATATATATATATATATATATATATAGTACATTATATATTATATAGTATATAAAGTACTTTTTGGGAAATAGAATGTACATATATATTTATATATATATACAGTATATATATATATATATGTACATTCTATTTCCCAAAATGTTGTTTCAAAACCATCTTCCCGCTGCTAGGTGTGTAATTCCGGTCTTCAAAACAAACAAAGAAATATATAAATAATGAATAAATAATGAATAAAACAAATATTTGCCCTAATAACGCTCACATTTTCAGATATTTAGCTCTTTTTTTTGTAGCATTTATTTTTTATTTTTTATTGTCGCAATATATTTTTGCATAATTGATCTGACATGTTAAGTAAAAAAATACAATACAGTACATTAATAGTAAAATAATTGCCTCTGAGACGTGGTGGAGTAGAATTACAAAGTGGAAACAAATGTAAATATAGTTTTCATAAGTATATTGTGCGGGGGTGGGGGGCTAGCAGACACTGTCAGAGGGCCTCGTTCTTCTCATTCCAGAATCCTCTTCCTCACGCACGACCTCCGCCTTGTAGACACGTCCTCGCCGCCGTGCTCCTCGTCCTTCTCCCTCGTCACTCCTCCTCCTCCTCCTTCCTCCGCTGAGTGAGGCGCCCGAGGGATGGAGAGCAGCAGATGGTGACGTCCGCCATACGTTCGTGAGTAATACGCCGCGCAGTAAGTTTGTTTTCGCTGTGTAAACATTCAACAACTCCTCTAAATAAATGCGCTGGAGCAGAACTCCCATTGAGGAAGAGCTGCGAGACGAGAGCCTCGTGTTCCTGCGAGTGAATGAACTATTAATTACTAATCCATTACTCCTATCTAACTGTGTACACTGCTTGTTCCTAAATATTTACCATCTATTTTAACTGGTCCGTCACTTTTATTCTAGTTTCTCGACTTATCCATTTATTTTAGTTCAAACTATTTAACAAAGATGCACATTTGCTGCAATAAATGCTTTTTATACATTCGTTGTTAATTGCTTTGAGCTCATGATTTCAACTGTGTTTCCATTAATGTTAGTAACTATGGTAACCATTTCCCCCTTATGGTCAGCTATTCTACCTTTTAGCTAACTCACTCAATTATTAATTCATCACGTGTATTAATATTTATTTATATATATTTTAATTATTTATAACTGGTATAGCTACTATTTCCGCTGTTTAAACTATTTCAGCTATTTAATATTCATCATATATCTTTGGCGTCCATAAAATATATATAATTTCAAGAAATGTATTCATAACTTTTACGTATCCAATTCAACCTTTTATGAAAGACCTTTGGCTGAATGTCAAGTGTTTATACATTAATGTTTCCCTATAACTGCATCACTTTTATGCCACAAGTTGTAAATCCTAACGGGGCTTTGCTGCAGAAGTGCTAATAAACAGCATATTTCCATAGATTCATCCGACTGGGAACTGGGAAAGTCTGATTTCCCAGTTAAAATAGAACAGAGCAAATATATTAAAACAATTCATATATATATACATATATTTATCATCCTGTGCGTGTATGGAAGTATTGCTATTGTGTGAGAAAGTCCAGGGCCGGCCTCGGCCTGTTCCCTCCCTCTCACCATGCCTGTTTTTAATCTGGGCCAGTGATTTATGAAGGAGCTCGGCTTGTGTATATCTCCTCACTTCCTGTCATTTCTCAAATGGTTTGTGCACAGCGGGATGATAGATTTATCTACACACAACCCCTGCATGACTAATTAACTCTGAAATATCAGGGCCAGATGTGGAACTGAAAGACGGACCCCAGAGTGCTCTCCCTCTTCCTCCTTCCTCCCTCCCTCTCCCTCTCCCTCTGTCGTCTCCCCAACTGTTGCTTGTGATTTCTCCTCCTTCTCCTCTTTGTGCCCGCTCAGCGTTCAGCTGTAAATCTGCTGGTAATCCGACAGGCTGTTTGAGGGGAATGTAAATAGTTGCACGGACTGAAGTCGACACTGTTGGTATACTTTTGATTTGGTTGCTGAATGAGTGTCTGACCCGCTTTGTTTTTACAACCGGGGACAACAGCTTTAAATATACACCGCTATTCACCCTAAATAAACCCTCAGTTTCACGTCAATACATTATTTTAACCACTTATTTGGGGCACATATAAATAAAACACTGTCTCATGCAAACTCCCAGCGGGTTTGATTTACCAGACATTCATTGGAAGCCTCATAATCAGACTAAATTGACTTTTATAAAAAATATTTACTTCATTTAACCCTCCTTTTACCTTTAGGGTTAATTTGACCCCATTCAATGTTTAACGTCGGTGTTCTTTGGGGTCAATTTGACCCCAGGCTGTTTTTCACTGTGTCAAACATATAAGAAATATCAACTTTTTTATATATTTAAAGGGCTGTTTAGGTAGTCAACAAACAAACATAAAGTACCTCACACTTAAACTTGGGAAAAAATATTAATTCTAATAATTTTCTGGAGGTTTTAATTGCTGGGGTCAAATTGACCCCGAGGGTAAAATATGTTAGTAAATGTTAAGGTAACAGAAGAAATATCTTTAGCACTATGATTTTGGATTATGACTATCACTTATTGGCTGACGTTAGCTAAACATCAGCCTTTTCCAGTAAATAGCGATCGAGCATCGAGGAGACATACATTTTAGAAAACACTGTACTTTTTACTTCACAACATTCATTTTTATAAACACAGTTACTTTGCAGATTCAGATTATTAATACAACATATACATCAACTAATCAAACTACCCATCAGTGGTTAACACCTTTACCAGCTGGAGGGTCAACATGATGAACACAACAAAGCATCAATAATTATTACCAAGTCATATCATGTAGATTATTCTGGACTGCATCATTTACTTTTGGTAATATTTTTGCACTTGAAGCAAAGCTTTTAGTCCACGTAACCACTGTTCCCAAAGTGCGGCCTCACAGAGCTGCTCGCATGACCGAAGACACCAAAAAAGATGGAAAATGGTCAGAAATGAATGTTGTTTTTATCCAAATGAAAAGACGAGATAAATATTCGCTATATAATCATTTCTATATTGAATCACGTGTTTGTTGATGTGGAATCGGGATAGCTTCACGCCCCATGAAGTCTGTCTGCATGAGATGAGTCAATACAACCTCAACAAGGTCCTCGCATCACACACACACACACACACACCCATAAATCCCCTTTATGAATGATTAGAGAGAGCAATGGCTTTTCCACTCGTTTACCCATAAATACAGCAACACGCTCAACTGGTTTATGCCTCTCTCTCTTCAGACTGTGTTTATAGCCGTCAGGGAGCAGCAGTGAATATGTCTCTTGCTGGCTGAAGTCCAGCCCCGACTTCAAAGCCATGAGAAAAATAGAGCCGCCCTGTAATGGAAAAGAAAAACATCTGTGTGCGACGTGATTTAGCTTTGTTCCTTCCACAGTGTGTTGTGTTGTGAGAAAGAGAGAGAGAGAAAATGAGAGAGAGAGAACAAACAAGAACATTTAGAGAAATATCTCCTGCTGGAGAGTTATTTCCCACGGCGGTTTTTCTAAAGAGAAACGGGTTCATGTCACACATATTTTGGATTAGAAACAAAAGGGAGGAAGTAAGTGCAACAAAAAAAGAAAGACAGAAAAGAAGGGAGGGAGGGGAGGAAGTGTGAGACAGAGAACAGGTTAGAGAAGGAGCCAGGGCGAGCCGTCAGATGTGATGTAGGCGTTTTTTCTTCTTCCCTGACAGCTGTAATTCTCCAGCCTGCAGAATTTCATCAACAGCAGTTGCGTTTAAGCTTCGCCGCGGGCCGGCGGCCCTTTCAAGTCTCCGTCCTCTGACAGGTGGATTTATTAGTCCTGAAATTTGTACAGATCACACGTCACTCACGGCGAGCTGCAGAGGAGGCCTTCTGGCTCTTTCTTCAGGTGCATCTGCCCAGAAGAGGTTCACTCATCAAGTCCCCTCCTCATCCTCCTCCTCCTCCTCCTCATCCCCCCCGGCAACCTACTCGGCTCACAGACATTTTTAAAGGAGAGAATGAAAAGAGAAAGAAGAAGGCAGCGAGGAAACTGAAATATGTTGCTTTTTTTTTTCTTCCCCAGAAGACACCGTGCAGCAGTGGTGGAAGAAGTGTTCGCATCCTTTATTGGAGTAAATATTAATACTACAGTGTACATTATCTGCCCTCAAAACTTGAATTGCGTAAAAGTATTCATAAAACCTTATGTAATTAAAACTAAAAGTACACATTATTCTGTAAAATGCTCCCCGTTAGTGTTTTACTAATATCTGATGTTTCTGGATTAATATTCCTGCTGCATTAATGTGTGTTTCATGTTAACTCCTCTAAATCCTGTTGTTTAGTTTAATCTCCATCACTGCATCATATCCTATGAGGTCATCACGTGACGATGCATATTCCACCTGATGCAAGAGGCTTTTTAAAGAGTTTATTCATCTGTAGGAGGAGGCGGAGCTTCTCAACACTTTACCTTCAGTTGATCACAAACATTCAACAACAACAACATATTTAATATATACGAGGTGATTTACGAGATACGGGATAGGAAGGGAAGAAAAACCTCATCTAAGAAGAAACTAAAGCTATCAGACAAAGATATTGAAGTATAAAGTTCAATATTTACTTTGGAGATGTTGTGGAGTAGAAAATATAAAGTATCATGAAATGCAAACACTCAAGAAAGTAGAAGTACCTAAACAAATACTCTCCTGGAGTGAATGTACGTTGCCATGCATTGAAGTTCATAATTGGTTGTAAGGGGCAAATAAAAGAGCCGTTAGCCCTCTTTAACCCTCCGTTGCTCTGCTGACCGTCTCAGTGACCTCTTGCCCCTGATTAAACTCCCAGCATGCCCTGGGGCTCGAGGTTCACGCCTGAGTCTAGACCAACAAACACGGTCAAAAGGTCGACCGCTCCTCACTTTGCTGTCGACTTGAGGGCCGTGCTCGTCTTCACCTTTTCAACTCCCCGAGCACCCTGCTGGGAGCAAACGAACACTCCTGCATCCACCTGGAGCTCATTTTCTACTTGTGTGTGCATGTGTGTGTGTGTGCACTTTCATCCAAAGAAGCAGAAACTTCTGATCATCTTGGAAATAGCTAGGATTTATATTTTAAAAGGAAACATTTTAACATGACATTTTTTAATTTTTTGTCACCACACCACATCCACGTTGTTTGATGACAGCTCAGAGCTTTTAGAACTATGGTCCTATGATTGTTCTGACCGCCAATCTAAATAATAATAGAACGTTTTAAGAAAAAAGGTCCTCTGAATAATTCAGTGATCGGACCCTAATTATAGTAATAACAACTTTAAATTGTCATTAAATATATGGTTAAAGTCATTCATGAACTTCCTTTTTTTTAAATTACTCTTGTGCTCTGCTGAGCTTTGAGCCTATTCCATGAGTCATGATTCTGTTCCTTCCTCGACCTGGTTGTCATGATCCTAAAATTATAACTACTATACAATACCTGCCATAAATATCATGATATCCGATACCAGAATTCAATACAATCCCATAAAAACAATACTGGTATATTTATCTACAGTAGTAATCAAATTAAAAACATTTTTGTTGACCCCTACCCCACAACAAAAACTCTTAGGATCCACACGATTCACGTGGACGACCTATTTTGATTTCAAAACTGCGAATTTCACCTAAAAGTGACAAGTTGGAACATGACGAACAGGGTTTAAATACACAGGTCAGGTGCCGGTGATTGGACACCGTGGAACGAGACACAGGTGGACACAATGAGGGCGGGGCTAGCAATCACACAGGTGGAAACAATCAGCAACAGGGCAGACAATCACAGGGGCAGGAAGTGCAGGGAAACAGAGGACCGGGACTTCAAAATAAGACACAAAAACTCCGGATCATGACAAGAGGAGGTTAAATTAAATTAAAGTGGAAGCAGAAACACAGACAGTTAATAGTTCAAACTTCTAACTACCGCTGTGGTGGATTTCATACACATTCATTATGTGTTGTTTTTTTTAGATTCTGGAACATATCAAACATAATTATGGTCGTCTTCCGCAGAAACTGACTAACAAGTTGTGTCATGTGTGCTTGTTCGATTGATTTACTGCCCAGATGACTGAAGAGTGACCCCCCCCCCCCCCCCCCCCGGTTTGAAGTTCTCAATAAAGCTCCTGTGGTTGCTGCTGTCTCCGTGTTCTTCTCAGGTAATTTATGGGTTTCAAACCTGTGGGCGCGTCACCCGTGAACTCTACAGGAATTCAGCACACACACACACACACAAGCGTGCGCGCACACACGCAAGGATGGCGTGTGTAAAAGGGAGACATGTTGAAATCTTGTGATTTTCATTCTTCATTTTCTTTCCTGTTTTCTCACTAAACCATAAAGTAATTCCAGAGCTAAAAAATGCCGAGTGCCGGAGATGAGCGGCACATTGAAACCATGTGTTTCCACTGTGATTCCACTGTGACCCGGGGTGGGGGTGGGGGGGGGAGAGTCTCCGAAATCCCCCAACGCGAGCCCAGAGCGCCTGCCGCCGAGCATCGAGTCACCGGCCCCGCCGCTCAACGCCTCGCTCCAAGACAAGATTTTGTTCTCCTTCCCGTGCCAAGCCGCTGCCACATCCCATCCATCATTAGAACATGATGGACCTAATGTGGGGAATCCATTATCACACACCAACTCTTTTTTGCGGCTTCACTCACTGTTCCTCCTCCAGGCCATCGCAGCAAGTCCGCAGCGTATGCCTCCACCCCCTCCCAGCACCCCGGTCTAGTCTCCGGGGTCATCCTCCTGCTTTCGTCCCGTTCCACCGTTGTCAAAAGACATTCTCTCAGTGTCATCACGCAGAATAAGAGACAGTAGGTCCAATGTCTTGGGGGGTTGGGGGGTGTGAAGAAAATAAGTTTTTTCTCAAGGCTTTGAATCGAAGTGCTTGTGCTACAGTTACTTGACCTCTCGGTGCCCACGTCTGAACAGTCGCCGCTGTGTTTCATGAAAACTCTCAGATGCTTCTTCTACTATCGCTAAGAGCTCTGCCATTATGCATAAAGGAAGCACATGTACACTACCGTTCAAAAGTTTGGGATCACCCAGACAATTTCGTGTCTTCCATGAAAAATCACACTTTTATTTATCAAATGAATATAAAATATAGTCAAGACATTGACAAGGTTAGAAATAATGATTAATATTTGAAATATTAATTTTGTTCTACAAACTTCAAGCTCAAAGGAAGGCCAGTTGTATAGCTTATATCACCAGCATAACTGTTTTCAGCTGTGCTAACATAATTGCACGGGTTTTCTAATCAGACATTAGTCTTCCAAGGCGATTAGCAAACACAATGTACCATTAGAACACTGGAGTGATAGTTGATGGAAATGGGCCTCTATACACCTCTGGAGATATTTCATTAGAAACCAGACGTTTCCACCTAGAATAGTCATTTACCACATTAACAATGTACAGAGTGTATTTCTGATTAATTTAATGTTATCTTTATTGAAAAAACAGTGCTTTTCTTTGAAAAATAAAGTCATTTCTAAGTGATCCCAAACTTTTGAACGGTAGTGTATATATAAATCAAATTACTGCTGAATCCTTGCCACACACACACACACACACACACACACACACACACACACACACACACACACACACACACGCAGACACACGCTGGGTGCCTCTCAGTGAACTCTTCACCCCAGCTGCCACCAGAAGGCCGTCATGCTAAATTAGACCTATAGGTTGTTTTGCGTTCCCCCTGTCCTTCGGTTGACAGACAGGCGGTAAGATCAGGGAGATACAGATTAACTGGCTGTTTATGTCTCCAGAGTTTCCCCCTCCACACTTAGGCAATTAGATTACAGCCGGTCTGAAACACCAGAGGAAGAGAGGAACATTTAAACTTCTTCTCTTTTCGTCGAGAAACAAAAACAGAATATGGCGCCGCCGTCCTCATCGCGGCGCCTTTTGGCAAACATGGCTGCTCATACCTCTTTTAGCACAGCTGTCGCCTGTGAATCTGTTTGTTTTTTTAAAAACTTTTTTTCTTTCGTTTTAGTTTTATAGTCGTAGCGTGACGCCGATATATTATACCGAGATATATCTGTGAGTACCTAAATAGCCCTTTAAATATATAAAAAAGTTGATATTTCTTATATGTTTGACACAGTGAAAAACAGCCTGGGGTCAAATTGACCCCAAAGAACACCGACGTTAAACATTGAATGGGGTCAAATTGACCCTAAAGGTAACAGGAGGGTTAAATGACCCACGTGTTCGACCTGCACCTCTGGCGTTCAGTTCGACACGAGCTCGGCTGTGGAGTTAAACCATGTTTTTTTTGGGAGGGTTACCAGATTGCCGACCATTCACCACAGTTTCAAAAATAGAAAATACAAAAAAATCCCCCGAATCACAAGGCAGGATTTTCCCCCGTTTTGTCTGTGGTTATATATATTTTTCAAAAACAAAAGTGCCTTTTCATTGTGTATCCGTGGTGAAAGATAAAGCTCTCACATCTGCTTCATCCCGACCAAAAGCAGCACCTGCCGACTGACTGTGAGGTCCCTTGGATCTCGTCCCACCTCTGACCGACTCAAAGCTCCGTAGTAAACTGCGTTAGCTGCTCCTTTTGTGCGCCGGTGAGTGATTTACGGCCAACGCACAGCTGTTATAAACTGTCATTTATTGCAACGTGCTTGAAAAGCTTAAGCCGATTAAAGCGGAGCGGCACAATAGATTCGGATCAACGTTCCGTTTGATTTGGATGCCAAAAAAACACAGAAAAAAAGACCTGTTAATAAAGAGGGCCAACTGAAATTTTGAAAACTTAATTATTCAGGAATTATTTAATTTGACACCCTTCGCTCCTTTGAACGTGTGCTCACTCGCTACAAGTCGAAGAGAAAAGTTGGGCTTTGATTTGCCAGTTGAAGCCAAAAATACCTCCGGAGGTAAAACAAGACTAACTTCGGGCGTTCTCAAACCTGCGTTGTTTGGTGGCAATCTGGTTTGTTTTCCATAACAGCTGTGACCACATCGACGGCACACGGGTCGGTCTCAAACAATGGAGCCGAGACCCTTTCGAAGAAGTCACAAACAAGTTCTGTGGCGGTTCGTTTGAGGAAGGAATGCGTTCGGACTTTGATCTACAAGGCCTGTCTTATAATGGAATCATTTTTGATTTAATCGCATTACATGAAAAATGGAAAATAAAACTAATGTAATAACGCCATCGGCCAATGTTCCGATTTTTTACTCTAATGCATCTTTGTTTGGTAAAAACACAACACTCGCCATCCGTTTTCGTTTCAAATTCAACATCAAGCCGAGAATGTACCTTCCCAAACATGAAATCTGTGTCAAATGTTGATGTTTTCACTTGGCTAACGTGACACCGACAGTATGACACATGTTGTATAGTTGTGTGTGTACTGTATGTCATCAGTTTTGAAGAAAACAATGACCAACTTGAAAGGTATTACAGCATCGGTAAAACAAATTTGTATTTGTATAGTAATCACTTCATTTGCTTGTATTACATGTTCAGGAAATTATTTCACGATGAGCTATGAGCTAAATGACCTAAATATCTGCAGCACGATGCTAATGTGTCTTAGAACACTTAGAAACTGAAATAAGTTTTTTCGTGAAATCATCGGTTAGGGCACTTATAAGCTTGATAGCTTCAGCCTTGACCCTTTCGGTTAGCCACTTTCTTCTCTTGTTGAATTTTGATTTTTGTATATTTTGCTGATCGAAATAAACTAAACTAAACCTCAAATGTGTCTTAGAACCTGCATTCTCTCTAATGTCCACCAGGGGGCGACTCCTCTGGTGATATAGAATTCTAGGAGAACATCTACTTCTCGCACGATTTATTCTCTAAGTAAACTTTGTAAATCGCCAAAACTTCAAGGCACATCCGCAAAACCAATGGGTGACGTCACCATGACGACGTCTACGTCCAAGCAAAAGAAAACAGCCGACGTAAGCTAACTGGAAACAGATGCAGCGACCGTGTCCGTAGAGAACCGAAGCCCTGGCGTCCCGAGCCCAGAAGCAGCAGCGAGCGGCCGGAGAACGAATCGCGGTCCGACCCGGACTGTGAATGAAGAGCATCGCCTTTGTGATATTTGGGCAGATGTCTGTATCTGCGAGCCCGAAATGTTCCGGCAGCAGCTGGAGGAGAGGAGAGGAGAAGGGGATTTGACCCACTTCAACATGTGTCTTGTTAAAAAAAAAGTGTAAAACCTTCTTCCCCCCCCCAAAAAAACCAGAGGCTTTTTCAAAAACATTTCAAACACGGCCTCCTTTGGGCAGCAGCAGCCGGTCACATGACACAGAACCAGCTCCGGGAATGTTAGGAACAATCGTCTCTCTTCTTTCAACTCGTCTGTCTTCACCGGTCTGGCTCACGCTCGCTCTGGACGAAGGGGGACTGGATACTGTGTCGGAGTCTGTAAACTCCACCTGACAGGGTGTCGCTCCGAGCGGCGCGGGCTAACGTTACAGCGATGAGACGAGGAGGGTGTTTGTGTGTGTGTGTGTGTGTGTATGTGTGTGTGTAGGGGGTGGGGGGGGGGGAGGGGGAATGTAATGTTTGACACTTAAATATGGCGTCTCGCTTATTTACGTTCTCCTTTTTTCGTCATTGTACATTTTTTTATTCCACATCTTTTCCGCAATCGGAAGAAAAAAAGAAGGCCGCAGCTGCTGTTTGTACACAAGTTGTGATGTTTCAAGAAAAATAAAGTTATATATATATATTTTTTTTAAAGCACGTGGTGTTAAGGGGGTTAGCTCGAAGCAGAAAGTATGACACTGAGACATAAATAATAAACAGGAATGCCTGTTGAACCTTTTTGTGCTTTTAAAAAAAAGCTCCTTTCACCGCAGCAAAGCTCCTCAAATCCATTTCTCCTCCTCTCTCCCTCTCCGACTCTTGTCTTGGAATTCTTCGGACTGATAACCTTTCCGAAGAGGAAAACAAGGCGGAGCCTCTTCCTGTCAGCAGACGCCTTCGATGTGAGAGGCTTGGAGCCGTCCGCCGTCTCGACACGCGAGACTCCAGCGGCGTAATTAATGAAGGGTCGTCTTATCTGCCGCCACATGAAGACGGATGAGGCTGACGGGGACAACCGTCAGCGCCTGTCTGGCCCGACTCCTCAAGCCGTCTGTCTCGGGGTGAACTGAACCGGGATTGTTTGGGCTGATTTGAGCCAGATGATCCTCATTGTCACACCCTAAACTGAATCCTCACATGAACATGCCCCGAGGGTGACGGGAGCAATTTAAAGACTTTGGCCCGTCTCTCAACTTAAAGGGGGAGGCTTCACGTGATGAGGCGAGGCCTCTCTCACACCTTGGAGGGGCGAGGGGGAGGAGGAGGAGGAGGAGGAGGAGGGTGAGGGAAATGTCAAAGAGGAATGAGACAACACGAGCTCAGCGAACTATATAAATATATTTCCCTCTGTAATGTTAAAACAACACAGCGAAACTCTTTCTCTCTTATTAGTTTAAATCTCAACACGTGGATCTCGCTGAAATATCAACTATCGGATGAGTAACCGTGAAATATGTGCCGCCTCTAACCTCTGGTCCGTCACTCAAAGCCGCGAGAAGGTGAACTCAAGGTGAAGATTTGGGGTTTTCAGGGAGCGCACCGCTTTAAATCCCAGTCACGTCTCTCTGCCTCTGAAGGGGAAGTTTGGAGGTCAGCGACAATGAAAAAGGGCACGGGCGGACTCAAATTCACAAATTGCGGCGAGGATGCAGGAAGTCGGGGGTTTCCCCGGCCGCGGAGGGAAGTGCCCCGCTTCAATCGGCGTTACGTAACTCGCTTAAGGTCAACGATAAAAGCTACGTGGAGCAGTTGGGGTTCGGAGAAACGTGAGACTCTGAGGATATCTGCTTGGATAAAAGGTCAAAGCTTATTGACTACCTGTTAACTACGACTCCCAAGGTGCATTTCAGCGAGGAATGTCCAATAATAGAGATTTAAACTCTGTTAGGTGGGGGAAGCTGAAGATGAAGATGTTGGGAACAACTAAAAACAGCATAAATCAACTGACTTTTTAGTTCTGGGTGAATTCAGAAACTATACATTTATCAACTGTAACGGCATAACAATGGCCGCAGAGGCTCATGGGTAATTGTTGTATGCTCAGATTCAATAATCCAAACTGGAGGCCAGAATAAGAAGATCCTTATTCGTTTAGATTGAACTTTATTGTTATTGAGTCCTGAGACAATGAAAACACAGTTTAGCATTTACACACAATATATACAAGATGTACAAAGTACAGACACAAACATAACTAGAACGGGCACTCGGTAGAGCGCATACCTTCGCATATCACAAGATTGGGCATTGAATTATGAACATGTTGGCATTAGTTGCATGCCAATTGGATACAAATTGACTGCTATGGTAAAAAGAAGATTTTGACCTTTTCATGACCTTGACCTTTGACCCGATCGATCCCAAAATCTAATCAAATGGTCCCCGGATAATAACCAATCATCCCATCAAATTTCATGTGATTCGGTTTAATACTTTTTGTGTTATGCGAGTAACACGCATACAAATAAATAAATAAATAAATACACGGCGATCAAAACATTACCTTCCGCATTTTCAATGCGAAGGTAACCAGTGTCTCAAGAAGTAGCAGCAGTGAGACATAACGTGGGTCGTTGCACTAAACATGACTGGAAATGAACCTCCGTGAAGAGGAAACTGAATCTCTGGAAGTCAAAACGCTGAGAAGGAAAAGGACTTCTTCTTCTTCTTCGTCTTCTTCTCCTCCTCCTCGGCAGTTTGAGGAATCACTTTAATTTCTTCGCCTTCGGGCCGAATTCCTCCATCGACGCCCATGACTTCTTCGTCTGATCTGTGACCACCGACCCTCCTGATACACTTTTCTCCTCTCTCTCTTTGTTTTCTGCTGCCCGTGCACAAACATGTCGGCTGCCAGCAGGTTTGAGGCCGATATTTAATCACCACAAGGCTTAACTCCCTCCGTCAGTGACGGCTCATTTGACGTGGCGGCCCTGGGCTTCTCTCTCCTCCCATTCGCTGCCAAATACAATAACTCCTCTCTTTCGTTACCCCGCTGTATGTTGTAATTTGGCTATTTTTCAGTGTCAGGGCCGGGCCCCTTTGAAGAGTTCTTTTTATTGAATTTCCTGCTGGACCTTGCTCCCGGGGGCCATTTCTTCTCACTGTCATCAGGCTTTTCATCATGAAACTCCTTCCTCTTTTTCTTCTTTTCTAATTAAAGGAAAATGGAGAGCATCATTTTATCATGCATAAAGTCCACTGCACATGTAATATTTAATATTCTTTAAATATAACCTATTTTCTGCCCAATTCAAAGCAACATCTCCAGAATGATAAGAAATGCAGCGTTGGAAGGAAAAAGGCCTTCGGCGTTCCCTCTGCTTTATTTTTCTTTTTTTCATCTATTCAAAGATTTAAAAATAGAATATTAGAGCATCATTTCATCACATGCTAAGTATAGTGTTTAGTTTTCAGCACCGGGAACGTAATGAACCAAAGCCCAGTATATGCAGACATTCCCCCGCAAATACACTATTAAAGCTTTAAATTATATATCTATCACATTAAATCCTCTCCCTTTTTTTTCTTCTTACAGCCAATTCAAAGGCATCATCTCTGGGATGAAGAATCTTTCCGGCAATCCCTCTTGTTCTTGCATTGTTTTCTCTTTTTTTGGGTCTATTTAAAGACATTAAAATAGATCACGAGAGCATTTCATCACACGCTGCGGACCAGCGCCCAGGAAAGCCCCTTGCATATTCATTATCAAAGGTTGTTGTGGCCCATCCATCTCCTCTCGGTATTAATATCTCAACCTCCTCGGTTACATGTGTTCACAATTCCTCGGCGTTATAAATCTTCCTGCCGAGCTGTCGTGAGTGTCTTGAAAGCATTAAAATGCCTGTTGTTTGACCGAATGGAAAGAGAGTAGATTCAAACAATACTTCACTCTTCCTGTCTCCGAGTTCACAGGAGTTAATGCGTTTGGCAGTAGCAGATGCCGTCCTCCCCTCTGAGTTGTGTGAGAGAATGTCACCCAAGTCTAATCAAATTACGGCGGTTATAGCGAATGTCAAACCTTCGCTTTAAACGTTCGCCCCCTCTCCTCCGACGGTTCGTGCCCTTTCTTCCTCTTTTTTAGTTGTTGTGATGAAGTCGAGATAAAGATCTCAATGAGCGCTTGTGTTCGAGTTCTTTGATAATGTTCAGTGGTGGAGGGAGTGTCCAGAGCCTTTACTGCAGTAAAAGTATGAGGACCACGCTGTGAAAATACTCTACTGCCTGTCAGAGTACTGTAATTAAAAGTAAAAGTACTCATTCTACACTGTAAAAATACTCCTCTACAAGTACAAGGCCGGCCCTCAAGACCGTACTTGCATAAAAGTATGTAAGTTTAAAAGTAAAAGTACTCATTGTCCCCGACAGTGTTTTACTAATATCTGATGTTTCTGGATTACTGTAATATTCCTGCTACATTAATGTGTGTTTCATGTTAACTCTATATCCTGTTGTCTAGTTTAATCTCCATCACTGCATCATATCCTATGAGGTCATCACACGTTTGGAGTCACTGTTCAGTTGATCACTAACATTCAACAACAACAACAGATATAATATAATATATATAATATATATATATAGATATAAATATATCTAATATATACATATATAATATTATATATATATATATAATATATATAATATATATAATACAGGACTGTCTCAGAAAATTAGAATATTGTGATGAAGTTCTTTATTTTCTGTAATGCAATTAAAAAAACAAAAATGTCATGCATTCTGGATTCATTACAAATCAACTGAAATATTGCAAGCCTTTTATTCTGATTTATTGCTGATTATGGTTTACAGCTTAAGAAAACTCAAATATCCTATCTCTAAATATTAGAATATCATGAAAAAGTATACTAGTAGGGTATTAAACAAATCACTTGAATTGTCTAATTAACTCGAAACACCTGCAAGGGTTTCCTGAGCCTTGACAAACACTCAGCTGTTATAAATCTTTTTTTTACTTGGTCTGAGGAAATATTAAAATTTTATGAGATAGGATTTTAGAGTTTTCTTAAGCTGTAAGCCATAATCAGCAATATTAAAAGAATAAAAGGCTTGCAATATTTCAGTTGATTTGTAATGAATCCAGAATGCATGACATTTTTGTTTTTTTAATTGCATTACAGAAAATAAAGAACTTTATCACAATATTCTAATTTTCTGAGACAGTCCTGTATATATATGATATATTTATATATATATATATATATATATATATATATATGTATACAAGGTTTTCACTGGACAGAAAGGGATGATAAATATAATCTGAGAAGAAACTAAAGCTGTCAGACAAATATAGTGAAGTAAAATATATACAATATTTACCTGTGAGATGTCTTGGAGAAGAAGTATAAAGTATCATAAAATGGAAATACTCAAGTACATAAGTATCTTAGATTTGTTTTTAGCTGCAATACTTGAGTAAGTGTGCCTTTACATTCTGCCAATAATAAAGCTATGGATCATGTGTGTGTGTGTGTGTGTGTGTGTGTGTGTGTGTGTGTGTGTGGAAAGAAAAGGCCTTCGGTTCGTCCGTTTTTGTGTGTGTGTGTGTGTGTGTGTGTGTGCGTCAGCTCTTGTGACCTCTTAATATCGCATCACATGTCTGATCTTATTCTTGTCTGCCATCTGAACTCCTGTCATGTGCTCTTTTTGCCAATCCGCCACACTTAATCTGTGCGGAAAGAAGAAAACAAATTTAAAGAGGAGAGCCTCCATGTGCCCCGGGAACGCTTGGGGTTGGGAGGGAGAGAGAGAGAAAAAGAGAGAGTGGAGAAACAATAGAAGAAGAAGGAGAGGAAAATCACAACGGCGTAGCATTTCAGGGGCATGAATGGCATCAATGATTCGCTGAGGGGGATAAACGGGGCGAGAGAAAGACGAGAGAACAATGTGTCTGTTGTTCTTTAATCTGTAGTAAATCATCTGTCTCTCTCGCTGTCAGGTGTTGAGCTCTGCTCTCATCGCATGATGCTTCAAGGGTTTGCCCGGTACAGTCCTGTCCTAAAGATTTAGACGGCTCTCCGCCTTCATCTCATCTTCCTTTTCAGCCGAGGAGGAAGAAGTACTCGAAGCGGCGATGTCACGCCGTGGAAATGATCTCTTCTCAATGTATTGTCCTGCATTTAAAAGTACTTGCATCCATGGTTAAGCCAAAACACTGTAAACATATATATTTTTCAACATACAGTGGATTACGTATCTGGATTAGGATTATTATTGATGATAGTAATGTGTTCATCACTTTAATGAGGCTCGTTTTGTATCACTGTCATTTACTTGTTCTTGTGAATTTACCCCCCAGGATCATTAAAGTAGCTCAAGGTGGTGTTTAAGTACAAGAAGAAGGATTCAGATTCACTTAAAGATGTTAAACTCACAATTCAGAGCAAATCTTTGTTTGAGGGATTGATTTCACGCGTCTCTCAACACGGCAACCGCCGCGACACCGTCGGTGGAAACCGTGACCAGCCGAATAAGAGCGGCGGCAGCTAGCCAGCGACTAACATGCACTAACATGCACTAACATGCACTAACATGCACTTACATTCATTAACATGCACTAACATGCACTTACATTCACTAACATGCACTTACATTCACTAACATTCACTAACATGCACTAACATGCACTTACATTCACTAACATGCACTTACATTCACTAACATTCACTAACATGCACTAACATGCACTTACATTCATTAACATGCACTAACATGCACTTACATTCACTAACATGCACTTACATTCACTAACATGCACTAACATGCACTTACATTCACTAACATGCACTAAAAGCTCAGCCGACCTGGCTATGTCAATATAACATTCTCTGCTCAGGTAAACATTATTCCTCCATCTCTTTACATAAACCATATATGTCTGCGGCTATATTAATATTATATTTACTACTTTAAAAGTAATTATATAGAAATAGCCAATCTTCTCTCTGATGTTCTTGGTCATATGGAGGCGTCAGTATTACATTGAGATTGTTTTATATGTGGTTGAAAGTTCCTCACGGTGTCAATGAGTACGTACTTACTGTCGGGCATAGCTTGTTAATTCCATTCAAGGGATCAATAAAGTTTT
>NC_079402.1:18779857-19002357 GCF_029220125.1 Pseudoliparis swirei | reverse complement strand
CACTTGCATGATCTCCCTGACGGAGATGATGATGTAAGCAGTAGAGTAGAAGTAGGCGGTAGCAGAACAAAGGAAACACGAGTACAACTACCTTTAACTTATACTTAGGTCCAGCGCTTGGCTGAATGTACTGACAGACACTGAACGTGGTATTAGGTGACATCTCCCAAAATGCCGAACCACTCCTTTAATGCAGAATGTGTCGAGCTCCACGTGAAGAACCTCATTTCACAACACAACTGGGAGATGAGTTTATAAACACACTCAGTGCTTCTCCGTTTCGAAGCCCCGTTAAATAGTTTTACGAGAGGAGTTGGAGGTTATGGACTTCTGCAAAAACTGAGAACATGTGGCAGGATGTGCAGCCGCTCTGCATTTGACCCGAGCTCTTGGCACCGGCTTTAATATGTCACATTAAAACCAAGAGTGCCGTCGGCAGAGCAGCGTTGACCCTCTTGTACCACCCGACCGACGGCGACTTTACTGCGTTTTTGTTACCACATCATTTTCCTTCCTGACAATCTACTTACACTTTGCATAGAAAGCGTCCATAAATTCAACATTTCGTGACCAGATAATGGAGGGTTCATGAGGGGAAGTCAGTCCGCTTAGACCGTAATCAAATTCTTGTCCGTGGCACTTAATGTCATGTGAGGACGATGATTGTTCTGCGCTGCACTTTGTCTCATGGCTGCTCGTCTCATTCGTCACGTGGATTCATATTGTGTACGGTGGCTCTGCATGACTGTATTACAGGTTGAACTTCTTTTGTTGTTTGATAAGTACATTCTTGCAAAGCTGATTGGTTGTCGCTCCATCATACCGGTGCCTGGAGAGCTTCGCTTTGTGTTTTAACCTTTGCCTGTATAAATCTCACCGTCAAAGGCTTTTTAAAACACTTTAAACATGAAAATAAACACAACATGCAAGTGAAAGCCGTACTAATAAGTTACATTACTTCCCCGCTACTCGCTGAGGCAGGTGTGCCGTGAAATAAAAATGAAGAACACTTCACAGGACTCCGTGAAAGAGAAAACAGGAGAACAGAAGAGCGGAGAGGGAGAACCGAGTGTGTCGGTGGGGTTGTGGAGGAGGGCGGAGGGATGGGGGGGGGGGGCATCAAAGGCCGATTCTTCCCACTGTTTTCACATGCTGCAACATCCCAGTGGCAACAGCTGACGAGCCCCTCCGTAAACAGCCTGCTCAGATCCTGCCAGCAGGATGCGCCCATTGAAAAGCAGTTTGCTCGCTGGGCTTTGTTTATCGAAGTGCCGCCCGGGCAGCAGGGCAGCATGAAGTTGGGGGGGGGGGGGGGAGTCAAAATAGAGTGAGAGAGCACAGGATTTAGGAAGGTAATTGTTTAGCTGTCCTGCCCACACATTTATCGGTTCACTTTCACCTCTCTCCCTCTCTCGCTGCGGTTTTAGTTTTTTTTCCGGCGGCCAGCTGTTTGTTCTTTTTGTGAGAAGCTCTTCAAAGACATCGCACACACGCTACCTGCCCAGCGCCAAACAGCAGGCAGACGTGAACTACGGCTGGTGAGCGCGACGCACGTAGCATCCAGCATTTAGCAGCTGGAGAGCCAGAGAGTTCCCCCCCGAGGAGGAGGTGGAGACCCAAAACGGAGCGAAAAGAGAGCGAGCGTCGGACTCCATGACGAGCGGTGGCGATGCTCTGTGACTGCGTGTGGTGGAAGTCCACTCCGTCGATCTTGAGTTGATGATATGCCGTTGAAAAAAAATCTGTTTCATACAATCATTTCAAACCTGTGAGCCCCCCCCCAACCATGTCCGCCCCCTTCCCGTTATCCAAACAATCCGACGAACACGGAGTCTTTCCCTGTCGTCACCTCTTCCGTGATGTTCCTCATGACCTGAGAGATTCGGGTGGTAAATATTTGCCGTCGAGGCCCTGCATGCCGGTGATCTCCAGGTCAAAAGAAAAAATTACAAAGAGTGCAGAGAGAGACGTCTTCTCCAGATGTCTCTCTCCGGTGAGTGTACACAGCACGAAGGTCTTCGAGAGAGGACGGTGGGACTCGCACTCTTCTTCCCTCTCCGCCACATCGAAGCGTGTTATTCAAAAATGGGCTTTCCAAGTTTTTGGAGCATTAACTCAACTGTCAACAGGTTTTCTGCTCTCAGGTTTATTTTCATAACTTAACCTCCTCCTCTTCCCTCGTGGATCCTACCTTTGTCAGGGCTTGCTCCGTGTCTTTGTTTGGCCTCGGGACGACGAGCGGTCGAGCAAGACGGAGAGGGCAGTTGTGGACGTGCATTTACTCAAGCACTGTACAACATGTGAGGTGCTTGTTCTTTCAGAAATGTCCATTGGATGCTACTTTAAACTTTATACCCCGCAAACATCTCAGAGGGGAACATTGTGCGACATTTATCTGATAACTTTAACCACTGTGATCTTAAAGATCAAGATATGACGCATTGATAGGATATTAAGGAGTTACAATGCAATATACACATTTATATAGTAATTAATATACTGATAAGTGGTTTGGAAAAAGGAATGGAAGGTTTGGAATCAAAGTCAAAGTCATCTTTATTGTCTCTTTTTCCATTTGTGCAAACATACAGAAAATCCGAAAGTGCGTTTCTCTCTTGTCCAACATAAAGTGATTGTAGTTTTAATAATAATAGTAATAAAGTGCAAAACAGCGAACACCAACAACAAAGAAGATTTAGATAACATATAAATAAATGTGTGGAATGCAGGATTCTCAGTGTGGCATTAGCACTTTGACTCTTTTCCCTCTTATTAGAACTTCCAGTGTCCCTCAAAGGATTACAAGAATGGAGTCTTAAACCTCCGGCCCGGCTCCGCTGACGCTGCTCTGTGTGCGTGTGTTTGTGTGTTTGTGTGTTTGTGTCCCTGTCGCACTTCAAAGATCAAAACGGCCGAACATGACAGACTGAGTTGCATTCCTCTCAGGTGATGACGGCGATAATCCGCGAGCAGTCTGGATGCAGCCGAGCATTGAAGATAAGGTCGGACCGACACACTGACAAACACACCGGCCTCGCCTCAAACGCTGTGTTGGAAAAAGAATGTGGGTCATGGGTGAAGACTACAAAGTCACACACACACACACACACTCACATATGAATGTGTGTGTACAGCCCCAGCTCTAATCCTCCCTGCCAGAACATGATGGACAGATAGAGAGAGGGGGGGGGGGGATAACGTTAAGTGGCAGGGTGACAGCAAAATGAGAGTTCTTAGGCAACACACACACACACACACACACGGACACACACGCACATGGACACGCACGCACACCCGAAACAATAATCACACAATCCCATCAACGCTTCACACCGTTTACTGGGAGCATCTCACCAGAAAACACTCATCACATGGAAAAGAGAAAGAATTCCAACATGTCAGTAATTTATTAGCTGTCTCTTATATAAATTAAATAAATATAATGTTTTTTGTAAATTCTACCTGATAGCCTATTTCTGACAGAAATAATATGATATACATGGTAAATAGCATTTTCTTTGACGCAAAGTCAAGATTACAAGAGAAAAGGTCAAGCTTAAGTCAAAATATGATGATAAATCACAATAAAGAGATAAATAATGGCTCACTAAAGCAAAATCATGAGATACTTAATCCAAATTATGAGATTGTCAAAATGTTAAGTCTTTGTACGTCATTTCTTGTACTTTCTATCTTTTGATTTGATTTAGTATCTCATCGATTTTCTTGCTTAGTAATCCTAAAATGCAGGATCTGATGAATGCAAGTATGCAGGTCTATGTACCGACACAATATCACGTTATATCATTCATCAGCTGATTTACTCTCAACAACAACAACAACATGCGTCACTCGCTGCCCTCTGACTCTCCACCGATGTGAGAAAGGAGCGCGATGGCTCACTCGTTGTAAATCGAGTAGAGAGTGATGGAGTCTCGCTTCTTTCTCAGCACATGTGCAGAGCGTCAGCCACTATGTTTTACAAAGAGGTCAATCTGAACAAGGCCATTCAGCAATAGAGAGAGACGTATACGACCTGTCAATCACCTTGTAGCCCCGCCCTAAAGCAGACCCTGCTTTATGGTCTATTTTGCTCTAAATGGACCATCATTTACTGAATGAACATCATGCTGTATTGAATAAATCATTAAACTAGAGATTGAGATTATATATGTGCTCCTGTGTAAACTGGGTTGTGTTGACTTGAGTCTTAGTTTTGGTTTTATTCATGCTGTGATTTTGTTTTTCGTTTTATATGTTGTCTTGTATGGAACTTTGTGTGATGTGCTACTGCTGCTGTCTTGGCCAGGACACTCTTGTAAAGGAGATTTTTAATCTCAATGAGGCATTTCCTGGTTAAATAAATTTAAAATTAAAAAAATAAAAATATACTCATGTTTACAATGTTTACTGAGGGAATAAATCAAGTGAGAAGTAGAGACATTTTCTCATAGACTTCTATACAACCAGAGGAGTCGCCCCCTGCTGGTCATTTGAAAGAATGACAGTTTTAAGACACTTCCGCATCGGCCTCAGTCGACTTCATGGTACACTTTTCTCCTCTTATTTGACTTTACTGGCAAAAAACAACTCCCACATACACGTTAAAATTCATAACATTTTTATTTTTCGCTGTCGTCCTCACTCGACTGCGAGTCATTTCCTGGAAAAACGATAGCCAACTGTGAACGATAAAAACCTTCAACGATTCCAGTAAAGCGCCAACGCTGAGAGTCACGGTTTTCTCCACATGGACCGACGCCGCCTGGAGGCGACGCCCCTCGTTTGCCACACTGTTGGAAAAGATGGCTGCCGCTCTGGCTTGCCGATGGGGATGTATAACGAGGCTGGATCCCCCGCACGGAGCAGGCTGGGGCCATTGTCTGAGGGCCAAACACAGAAATAGCTTTTATTTACCCACAGCTCATAAGTTAAAGTGGGCAAGATTAGGGGTCAAAACAAGGACACGTCAAGGACAGGTCAAGTAAAAAAACAGTTTTTCCCCTCAATTATGCACATGGAACCAAAGCGGAAATAGCATCTTCATGTTGACCGCCGAATGTGTTAATGTCGGTTATAAGTTAAGAACAATTTGTCAAAAAGAAAACACACACACACACATACAAACACAACCGTCGCTTGTTGTATATCTTGCCTCCTCACCTCCTCCCATCATTGGCTCTATTCCTGCCAAATAATTTCCACCAAATCCATTTTAATACGACATCACAGCTTCCTGGAAAGTGAAGATAATCCTTGACATTTTTATCATTCATTCCTCTTTTATTTGGTCTGCGCTGCTCTGCTCGCCTGTCTTGTTTACTGATAACATCTGCCCGCCCATGCGATCACACATCAAAAAGGGTCCGTTTTTCACCCCCGGAGGGGGAAGAAGTGTCAAAATAATGCTCCATGTGCGTGATCTGGGTAGCAGCCTAATTTTTTAAAATAAAACTAAATTGAATGATTCCAGACATTTACACGTTGTTCTTAGATGACTGCAATGTCTGTATCCCCTTCCTATTTTTATCTACATGACAAAAATTAAATAAAGGTTTTGCTTCACAGTTAGTATAAAAGGTGAAACAAAATAACAAGAAAAAGACAGAAGAGAATAATCTAAAAAAAATAATAATTAAAATTGATGAATCCTTAATGGAGGACCATAACTGGCATTATATTTTATTAATTGATATGAAGATGGTCAATAAATAAAAAGCAGAATAATTGATAATATCACACCATGATTGATTTAATCATTAGATATTTTGAAAATGTCTCTATTTGCAATAAAGATTAAAGGATTATTGATCCGTCATTGAGCTAAATATGAAAAGCTTAAAAATTATCTTCCTTAGTGAAGAGCAGTTCTGTATCGTTTTCTTTATTTTTCCTCTTTTATTCTTCGTTGATTTATTGATCCTTACCACAGTAAAACATGGTCAAGCAATACATATTGTGGATGTAATCAGATCTCTGATCGTCTATAAAAGTCAAAACTTTGACTTACTATCTCAGAATTTTGACTTGACCATGTGCATTTTATATTTTTTAGCATGCATCAACTGTTTTCTTTTCCATCCCTGGAGGGTATGGGTTTCAATAAGTACCACATGATACGAGCGGTATAACGTTAGGACTCACTGATGAAACATTCCTGCTTTTCCTCCATGTTGTTGGTTTAACATTGTTGAGCACATGTCAGTGCGTGACAAACTGTAAACTGTGTGACTTACCACCACTGTGATCCTTTGAAATAGGCGAGATTTACGCAACAATAATTCTCTTGGCTCAAGCTTCAATGAAAATATACGTCCAGATAGACTGTAACAGGCTCTGACAAGGCTTACAGAGCGAGCGACGACATAAAGAAGAAGAAAAACGCTAAAGATTTAAGGCCAAAAATCCACTCAGAGCCTCAGTTATGACATTCTGACTTGATGATAAATATCATCTGTCTATGTTGATACAGAAAAATCTCTTTTATCTAAGAAAACATTATGTTTTTCTGCCCCGTTGGGCCACTGTTTCTCAGCGTTCGGGGCTTTCCTGTAACACGGCCGAAATCTTTCCCAACTGGTTCATGTGGAATGAACAACCCCGGCCAGGCAATGGTTTTGATTTTTACAGCAGCGAGCACAAACACTATAAATTTACAGTCACAAGAGAGACTTTTTTAATAGGCACTCGACTTTGCAGAGGCAATAACTCTCTCCGTCTCACTTTCTCTCTCTGAAATGCCTCCCACTGTTTGCTGAGGCGGCCGGGGCAGCTGGCAGTGCTCAGTCCTGGGCCTGACAAGGTGCTTTGAAATACCAATCACTGGGTTTATACAACAGGGAGGGATTGTAAACGTGTCGAGTGGGGAAATATACAATGCCATACTTCTGTTTTTTCCTGGCGAAGGAGGAAAGTTACGGCCTCGACAGCGTGAATACCTTACAGGTGATATAATATCTGCTGCGTTTTGTTCTGAAACCCATTCATCGCGGATGACAGCAGAGGAAAGTGCTTTTAATTCCGTCATCCTCGTGACGATCTGCGGTAACCTCCCGCCAACATCGCCCGCACGTCTTCACAAATGCTGCACGGATACACGAGACGGGGGGAAACTGAGGCCGCATGTGGCCGCGCTGCGAGTAATTTACAGCACGATTTGGCAGGAAAGTGAGGAGAAAAACTTGCACTTTTACCCACAAAATAACACCTTAATGTAAGTGTTTTTACCACGTGTGTCAGGCTTTTTCCCCCTCTCAGCTGCAGCTAGTTAGCTAATTCACTTACCCACAAAATAACACGGTGTGGTGTAACGTGTTCACCACGTGTCAGGCCTCTCATTTCTACTCCACGCACTTTTTTCCCTGCTAAAGTGTTGCTAGGAGTTTTTTTTTCATGGCTACATACATGATCAGGGCTCACAAGTTTTGAAGACAGACAAGAGTGACATCACCACCCCCGCAGAACGAAATTTTCGGATATCAGTCAGTCGCGTGCGTAATTCCAGGATGCTTTATTGTCATTGGTTGCTGGATTAAATCTTACCCAGATACAACAGATTCGGGTTTTTTTCTGATTGGCTATTGTGTAGCCCATTTCTTTTTTTTGATTGGCTGATAAGTGGCTCCTCACAGCAGAACTCCAGGGGAGCGCTTGATTCCTCCACGGTGAGGGCAGCGCGGCTCATGTTGGCGCGCTGCGGCATATTAAAACATTAAATAGCCGAGAGTTTTTTTCAGCGTGAGAAATACGATGTGTGGCGGGAGTGCGTGGTAAGACCGAAATGCGTGAGTGTCACGCTCAATGCGTGACACTTGAGAGCCCTGCATGATTTAAAGCTTAAGGGCGGCGGCCAAAGATAACTTAAATGTCTTTTTTACAAGAGAGGGGAAGACTTGGACCCACAAAATAACACCTTACAGTGGAAAGCTTGTATTTCTACTCAAAAACCTTCACTTTTCTTTTTCCTGCTAAAATGTTGCTCGGAGTTTTTTTTCTCAAGCTTTAGCTAGTAGAAAAGTCTGAGTCTTAAGTTGTGTATTGCTCCTTAAACAAGCCAAATCCATTATATTAGTGTTAATAATAGGTATATTTATGTAATTTACCCGCAGAATAGCACATTAAAGTGTAATCTCTTCCCCAGATGTTTCTCCGAGCAGACGTTATCAATGCCAGCATTTAAGCTACAGTGATCTTAAATGGGATTGGGAGTGACACAGCAGGAGGTGAACGGCGGAAAAAGAGTGAACCATGCTTTAAAGATATAAGGAGTGCATCTGTATTTATGATTCCGTGGAAAATCACGACGTTATCTCACCCTCTAAATTTCACCTGCACATTTGGGAGCTGGACGGGAAACTCGATACTTCAGCAGAAATCTGAGGTCAGCGCCGCAGATATTTCACGGTGAGTCAGAGCCGCTCTCGCGCACGGTGAATAATGTCCAACATGACGCCGTAATGCTTGTTCAGGTGAAAAACGGTTCCGGGGCAGCGGTGATAATATTCTGTCCGAAGGGTGGGGGCGGCGTCTGTGAAATATGGCGCTACTTCACATTCATGTATTCATCCCGGAGCGATAAATTAGGCCCCAGACAGTTCAATCTAACTCCCTAAATAGAGCACTTTGTCACCGCAGACGAAAAGGAGCGGCATGTTGGGTGATCAACAGAGTAATTCATGACTTTCTGAGCGCTGGAAACGGGGTGCCACGCGTGATCATCAGAATTAGCCGTAAAACATACTGTAAATAAGACTAAGTGCTGCTTTCATTTGAAACAATCCCTCATGCCCGACAACTCTCTGAACATCGCAGCCGGGCGGTAACCGCATCCTTTATCTTGATCTCTGCAGTCAACTATCATCCATGGAACAAATGAGGCTGGTGCAGCCGGGGTGAGGATCGTTTGTTTAAAGTGACATGGCTGATGGCCGTTGATTTACTCACACGATGATGGCCTTTTAATTGAGCTCTTCCGCCCTTTGTTACATCAAAGCCTGACAAGTGGTTTGACAACTGCGCTTTCTTCTTCCCCTCGCCGTGACTGACGGGACACTCTGTGGCCGCCCTCATACCGCTCACCTTCCCTCGAATGTCACGACGATGCACGGCGTCGAAACCGGACACCTTTCGCCACCGGGACACATCCGCATGTCTGCCGGAATTAGAAATCAAGGCGGTTGCACGGAGTAACTGCAGGGGCACTCTGGGTTTGATTTATTCGCAAAGACAGAAATGCAAACAAAGAAAGCAATCTCATTTACCACCTTCCAGTGTTGCCACAGTCTGTTAAACCACAAGTCAAGTGTTATGACAGACTTTGTCTGCTCTGCTGGCATGTCTTGAGGGAGAGCACTGGAGGCGTGTGGTGTGCGCTGAGCGATGACAGATGTGGGACGAACGCTGAAATGCATCTTCTCCTTCTGTAAATGGAGGGGTGTTTTTTTCAGAGGGGGTGTTTTTTTTGGAAAATGGTTGCCGCTGACCGGTGATTATGCAGCCGTAGGCACGCAGGAACACAGCTTATGTTTGGTATAGCTCGCATTTGGGTTTCTAAATGGCGCGTGGATTCATTCTTGACATTTATGGATGAGGGTTGTGCTGAGGGTTAAGTAAATAAAGCCATCAAAGTGGGGAGCATGCGAGGAGAGAGGGACCTTCCCCTCTGTGGCTCTGTTTAAATAACTCAAAGGATTTTCTATCAGTGTAACTTATTGAACAGGGGGAATCAATGCGTGACATAGTTCCTGGTCCAGCGCTCTGTTACAGCTAACCGCTTCTTCTTTGATTTTAGGGACAGGCTCAGGATTAATGAGGATCCAGGATGAGAGCAATAGACTTCTGCGTCGCCCTCTTTCTCTTCATCAACGCGGGAAATCTGTTGGAAATACAAAATGGCTCGAAGAGGACATTTAGCACTCAACGGACTGTGTGACGTTGCTGGTATTTTATCGGTGTTGTGAAATGGGTTAAATTGTATTCATGGTAGATTATGTGCGTGCTTTCCAGTCTGACAGCATGCAGTAAATTCACGGGCCAAATGTGTGCAGTTTTAAAGAGCGTCCTCTCTTATTTTTACCATTTTAGCATTTCTCTCCTTCATGACGGGGCTTTTATATACTTTGCCACATCCTAAAGGCAGTGTTGTTCCCCTAAAAACTGTATTACAACTAAATTTCTGCTCTTAGGAGCTTGTTGTTTTGACCAACAATTCAGGAAAAAGTCATCGTTATTGCATCTGTATCAAATCTAAAGCTAAAACTAAACTGCAGTATTGGATCAATAACCATTTCTCAACATATTAAACTAGAATGGGCACTCGGTAGAGCGCATACCTTCGCATATCACAAGATTGGGCATTGAATTATGAACATTTTGGCATTAGTTGCATGCCAATTGGACACAAATGTATCGTGCTATGGTAAAAAAAAGATGTTGACCTTTCCTTGACCTTGACCTTTGACCCGATTGATCCCAAAATCTAATCAAATGGTCCCCGGATAATAACCAATCATCCCACCAAATTTCATGCCATTCAAGAAGATTTGACCTTTTCATGACCCTTGACCTTTGACCCGATTGATCCCAAAATCTAATCAACTGGTCCCCGGATAATAACCAATCATCCCACCAAATTCATGCGATTCGGTTCAATACTTTTTGAGTTCTGCGAATAACACGCATACAAATAAATAAATAAATAGACGGCGATCAAAACATAACCTTCCGCATTTTCAATGCGAAGGTAATGATCATTTACTCGAAATAAGTCAATGCCACGCGTGTCTTAATGTGCATATTAGCTAGGGAAACAATTTAGAACATTTTCCTTTAGCCTCGCATCCCAATCCCTAAATGGACTCTTTATTGAGCAATTTCCAGAATTTGGACAGGTTTCTCAAAGCTTAATAGGTATCCCTCTTTTCCAGCCAAAAGCTCTAATTTGATTGGTTTTATGTTCTCACGAAGGATGTGTTGCAGTTCGGTGTGATACTTCCAAACCGTGCGAGTAAGATGGACGTCAGCTTTAGATAAATCTGTGGCAAAAGCCCTGACAAATGTGATAAGCCTGGCCTCGGCTTCGCATCTGTCGAAGTGTTTCAAACAGAGGGGAGATCGATGGTAAATGATTGCCGAGTACCGTGTTGAGCGAAGGCTGCAGGCAGCAATGGAAAGGTTTGTTTAGCGCCTCCAGGGCTCTGCAGTCACAATCAATTTCCCTGCAGCAGCCAAGCAAAGGTCCACTAGATCTCTCAAAAGTAGGAAGTCCTTTTTTTCCTTCAAGACTGGATGTCAAGTAGTGAAACTTGTAAGGGAAGCATTGTAGTCATGTGTTTTGGGAATTGTATCGAAGTGTTTGCCAAACTTACCAAACAGATTCAGTTTACAATGATAAATAGCACTTTAAACCACAAAAAAGTGTGGGGTTTTTAATCACGCGTGTCAGGCTTCTCATCTCTCGGCTTTAACCGTTTATTCTGCTGACATTTTGCCAGGAGTTTTTTAAAAAGTTGCAGCTCGCTAGCTAAATAACCTCCGATGCCATCTCTGCCTGACTTGTTTTAAAATGTGCACCCAGGCTGCAACCTCCACTTCTGAAAAGAGAAGCAAAGTGCACCCCATGAAAGAAATAAACCCACTCGATGGCTCTACGTAGATGACATAATGCTAATAGTTTGTGGCTACAGCGACGTTCTGTTTGGATGTGCACACACGCCAACGTTCCTTTAAACTCTGTCATAGTCGCGTCTTGGCGGTGGAGGTACCGGTTCCCTCGTGTAACCTGGAAACCCGCAACATAATGTGCGGTGCTAGTTTTCGCTCTTGTAATTAAAATAGACGACACCACATCCCATTGTATTTAAATTAGTTTTGCTCTTATAACATGTATTTAAATAAAAAGCTGCTTAAAACAAATTATTTATATTTCGTTCTTTACCTTCACATAAAAAATGCGGAAGGTAATGTTTTGATCGCCGTGTATTTATTACCTTCGCATTGAAAATGCGGAAGATTATGTTTTGATCGCCGTGTATTTATTTATTTATTTGTATGCGTGTTATTCGCAGAACTCACAAAGTATTGAACCGAATCGCATGAAATTTGGTGGGATGATTGGTTATTATCCGGGGACCAGTTGATTAGATTTTGGGATCGATCGGGTCAAAGGTCAAGGTCAAAGGTCATGAACAGGTAAAATCTTCTTGAATCACATGGAATTTGGTGGGATGATTGGTTATTATCCGGGGACCATTTGATTAGATTTTGGGATCAATCGGGTCAAAGGTCAAGGTCAAGGTCATGGAAAGGTCAACATCTTTTTTTTACCATAGCACGATACATTTTTGTCCATTTGGCATGCAACTAATGCCAAAATGTTCATCATTCAATGCCCAATCTTGTGATATGCGAAGGTATGCGCTCTACTGAGTGCCCATTCTAGTTTAAATATGTTTTACTCTGTAGCCAGTAGGGAGTTTTGAATTTTGGGAATAAGATCTTATTCAAAAAGCCAAAATCTAGAGGGGTGTGAAAAACTATCTTTGATGTCAAATGAAATCTTTACTGAATGGCAGAGTACAATCTGATTGCAGGCTGGTGTCCTCTGGCAGCCGGATCTTGACGGATCGTTCCACCCACAGGACATGCAAAATGCATCTATGCCACTGTGGGAAAGTGTGTGGAAATAAAAATAAAATAAAAAAATGATGATGTTGGGCGATAGTGAGAAGATCCACGTAACATAAATGTGTCATGTCGAATTCAAGAATGTTTTCCAGAAGCGGCCCAAACCGCAAACAAGAAGCCATGAAGTGAACTTTTGTCCGGGTAATTTTTCTATTCCATGAAGATTTATGTTTTCGATTAAATTCGCTAATTATTCTTAAGAAATGACAATTGTAGCTAAACGATACAGAAACAAACGAGGAAGTTCGAGTCAGTCGACTCGGTGGAGTGATAAGGGCCATGCAGGCAACTGTTAGTCCTCATTACACATCAAAACCATCTGAACTATGAAGTATATTAAATTTTTATTCATAAAAACAATGCTCCTCTTTATATACGTGTCTTGTATATGCATCATGTTCTGGATGTCAACTTTTGGAGCAATCAATATTTAAGATGCATTAACAGATTCAGCTGGAAACACCGGAGTATTCAACCAACTCTTTGAAGTTAAGCGTTAATTAGCTAGCTGGCTAAACCTGCTAAAGTTGTCTTTCACCTAATGTAATAAATGTTGTCAGCTAGAATTGGGAGGTCGGTTTTGTTTACTTTTGTGTGAAATGGAAGACCTTTTCATTCAACAAGAGTGTGTTTGCAGTTTGGGGGTGTTGAGTGAGAAAGACGGGAGCTCACCAGACGTCTGTAGCCCGCTAGTTTAAGGCTAGCAGCTCAAGGCTACGTTAGCCGCTACTAGCATAACACAACCGAACCTGTGTGTCAAACTGACTGCGTCGAGTTGTGTTCTGGGTAATGTAGACGGCAGGGAAAAAAAGAGTGCAATTCTGTATTAATATAAATATTTCATAAATAGGTAGGCTACTACATTCTTTAAACCCATTATTTCAGGCGAGGTTCCTCTATTATAAAAAAAAAGTGTTTCAAAATGTGTTATTTAACATCCTAAAGTGATGATATGTCAAAGTTGTATTTACAGATTGCTGCACATTCCCGAGTGTCCAACAAACATCAACTACTGCAGGTTTAAAGATCTACAGATACAGACACGGGTGTTGCCACTAAACCTGCATCAATGATCGCAATCAAGACCTTCAGTTCTATATTTTGCGATGCTCCGTCTGCGGCCTTTTTCTCTTTGTGACTTTATAAAACAGACAGTTTTTTTTACATTACAGACAGGTTTGACAGGTTTTTTGCGTCTTACTTTTTTCGTCTATGCCGGCTCTTTATTCTTTTGAACATTTTACACAAATACTAATTAATATGTCAGAGATGAAAACATGTTTTGACTTCTGCAGGAGGAGCTCTGGTAAATACTGCGGTTCAGAGATTTATTAAATGATGTCATGTTTGATTACATCACTTATGTCGATCCCTGCCTGTCTTTGAACAACAACTGTTCCGTGCCAACACTGAGTGAGGGAGAACCAGCGCTCCTGCTGTTTCTGTTTGGACCCTGAAGCCACACAAGGGCTCTCTCCTCGACGGCGGTGCACACTGTGACCTTGTTTGCTGATGAGATGGTGCTCCCACTCTCTGCTTCTTATCACAAATTGGACATTGATGGATTGCTAAGAGTGGCTGTTTCTGCTGTTAAGGGCTTGAGGTCAAGGCGACAGTTGCTTTAGTCCTTTTTCTTCTTTTGTCTTAAATGGTGACCTCATGCTGATTTCACAAGTCTTGTAAGAGCATTTTTTTATTTTTTATAATCTATATTCTAACCCTTTTACAGTATTACTGTAATTTAACACCCGTTCCCCTATATTTACATGTGAACCATTCCTTTTGAAGATTAAGGAGGACCCTGCAGGATATGTACAAATATCCATCGACTAATTCATTATGCAGCCTCTTGGCCACAGGTTATGAGGGATTAGGAATGATTCTGCACTCAATTGAGGCTGCAAAGGATTGAGAGATTCAAAGACTGAGACTATTTTGGGCTGCTGCTAATAGCTCTTGTCAGCCGTAATTTTTAAGTACTTTAACCAATTCATTGTATAATTAGGTTAACAAAATTAGCTCATTGCAAAGTCAGTCAGCAGGCGGTAATGCAATAAAGTTATTAACATTCCAGATTTATAGAACCATTAATATTGAGTCTTCATCACGTTTTTCTTCCCTCTGTATAAATGGCATAAATGGCTTTTTAAGAAAAGAAAATAGAGATGTTGTGTGTGCTTTATTGATTTTTTGTAATACTCAGAGCGAAAGCCAGAAGACAAATAATCTGTTACTCCACGAGGTGAAACGTACCTGAACTTTTTTAACTAAAAGACAACGAGTACATGTGTCTAGATCCTGAAAATAATCGTGACAGTGAAACATGAAAGGATTTAGAAAAATATTTAGTAAAATATGTGACCTGTCCTGTTTGTGCGTCTGTCAAATACGTCTTTCCACTTTATTACAATGACTTAAAGTGGTGTAAAGAACAAACTGTACAGTAAACGCATGCAATGTGGTAATAAAGTGGGTCGTGCCATTTGACATTTGACATATAATCATATATAGTAGCTGCTGACATAATATAATTAATAAAAAAGTTTACCTAGAAACAGCTGCATAAAACATTGTGCCTATATTAGTTTTTAACAGTTTGGTACCCTTAAAAGGATGCAGGATTATCTATTATCTGTTCCCGTTTCCAACGTGCTCATGGATGTGAAGGCAACTTTCACTGGATGACTTTGATATTAAATCAAACTTAAAAACACGACGATTGTGAGGCAAGTTCTGGAGCTTTTTAAGTGGATTTATGGATGTGTTGAGTTGGATGTCAGACTGAATCTCTAAAAATACGCATCACCTCTTTTTGTTCGGATCTGACCAAGTTAAGCCTAGAGAAAACATTCGGAAAACTACATTTTTGTACCCAAATTGCTGTGAAAACCAGCCTCTTAGCTGGTAAAACCCTTTCGGTCTTGGCCCTGCACTCATCTGCTTGTCGACAGCTGAGTGAATGAGGCCTCATGTGACCATAAGACTTATTTCCACTGCTCACTGACACTCACAAAAGTGCATTTTTAGTTTTAATACGGGGTTTGCTCACCGCATGCTTCCCAGTACACTCATGGCATCCCTCTCTCTGTGAAGTTGTCAGTGGTGAAGTTCTGCTCGCGCCTTTAGATCTATGTTTCACGAGCTGGAAATGATACCGTCTGACATTTTAAACAGTCAAGTTTTCCTTATAGGCTAACCTTGAGTCTAAATGGTCACATGTCAAAGATGTTAAAAATGAACTCTGAGATTGAACCATATGATCCAACGCTCATGATTCTGTACTGAGGCTTCATGGGAGATCTTATCGCTTCTCTTAGTCACGGTCGACAGCATCTTATATCCACCAATTTAACGCTTCTTTTTGTTTTTTGCGTCTCCTGATCGGTCAAAACATCGAGACAGAACAACTCATACAAATATATATTTTTTTACAGAATAAGAGGCGGTATAATTATCCGGTTCATAAAGGCACCAAAGATGGGTGTGATTATTTTGTCCATTGCGTAAAATTTAATCAAGGGTAGTCTTATTTAGGACAGTTAGTCGTTGTTCAAAGATAAACACTCGTGGCCTGGCTCGACCTCGGGTCATAAAGTACATAGAGCGGAGTGACAGGTGATTTATGAGGGAAATAAAAAACCAGAAACTCCCCACAAATGCAATCAAAGTATCACGTTGTTTTCCTAATAACCAGCGAGTTCATGACACTCCGATAACAAATGATCCATTGCACGTCTATGTTTTTTTCTAAATAAACCACAGTTATGTAAGAATAAACATTTATTTTTCCAAGAATGCAAACTTATATACAGCAAAGACTGCGGGGGAATGTAACTAAGTACATTCATTCAAGTGCACATGAGCAGAATTTTGAGGTACTTGTAATTTACTATTTGTGTGTTACTGTAATTTTCTTTTTCTTTTCTGCTACTTTCTACTTTTACTCCACTCCATTTTTTAGAGTCAAATGTACGTTTTACTACATCTATATGATACATTTAGTTACTTCGGCTTATTTTAGGGGTTTGAATGGTATATTTGACACTGAACTAGTTCATCTTTATCTCAGTGGTAGCACCCAAATGACCATGAAATTTCACTATGACCCTGAAATTTATATCTCTAACAATGGATATCCGGGGCCCCCCAAAAAGTGTGTGGAGTGCTGTGCATGCAAATATGACCCGTCATACCGCTGCCCGCTGGGGCTTAGCCCCCCCCCTCCTTTGAATCCTACAAACGCCCTTTCTTTGAAGTCAACTAATAAATCACTAGATATTATTATAACAGTATTTTAAGATATTTCAATGAGCCCCACCTTCACCAGTTTTAATTCATTTCTTACATTGCTATACTGTAGTCTTACTACCTGTTATTTAAATGAGCCCCACCGTCACAAGTTTTTAAAATGTTTATACTGTAGTCTTACCCCCCCCCCCCCCCTTCATTGAATCCTACAAACGCCCCTGCTTTAAAGTCAACAAATAGATCACTAGATATTATTACAACAGTATCTTAAGATATTTAAATGAGCCCCACCTTTACCAGTTTTAATTCATTTTTTTACATTTTTATACTGTAGTCTTACTACCTGTACTTAAAGTAAAAGCTCAGAGTACTTCCTTCACCACTAAAGTCGAGAGGATTGTCCCTTTGAGGACACCGTCGCTCCGCCCTCGCGCGCGTCCGGCCCGCCCATCTCATCAGCGATGCGGCCGCCCAGCGGACACTTTGAAGTCCTGCGGGTTGAGATCAGTGAGCCGCTGAAGTCCGGACGGAAAACACGCAGTGGGACGTTTCCTCTCAAACACTTGGACTATGTAAAGTAAACTCTACTCTTTTTTTTGGGTATGTACTAACAGGACGGACACTGCGCATAATTCACACAGTGGACTTCTTTTTCTTTTGGTTTTGAAATTGGAGTATAAGAGCCGTGTCGGTGATGCTTGAGCTGAGAGGATTCTCCGTCCTTCGGGACATTTAAGGACGTCCAGCTGTGTGCGTGTGTGTGCGCGCGTGTTTAAAAAAATCTTTTTTTCTTCTTCCATTCCATGGATTACGTATATCACCCGTAAACACTATTCTGGACTAAAAAAGTAGCCTGACGCACATCCACCTCACGCGCAGCGCTCTTTCTCCGATGAAATATATCCCTTTAGGATCAGTAAGTAAGCGCATCGAGCTCAGTGAGACCCGCGACAGTCCGACGCCTCGTCCCGGCGCTGTGGTGTCCTTGTTGACCCCTCTGGACCCAGTTCGGCAGGCGAAGCGGCTTCCCATCCGAGTCATCAAGATGTTGACCGCGCACACTGGACACTTGCTCCACCCGGAATACTTACAGCCTTTGACGCCCGCGCCAGTGAGCATCGAGGTATTTATTGTCTTTAAAAAAAAGAACAACAACAACAACAACATGTTTATCATTTTGAGAGGACTATTTTCTATTTCCTTTCTTTTTATTTGCACTGCAGTGTTTTCTGATTTCAGAGCAGCGCGGTGGAAATGAATCGCAGTGTCATCCTAATTCACATTCTAGAAGAGAATACAATCTAATAAACAAATGCTCCTCTGCCTCGGGTTGTTGTCACACACGTTGCATAACTGGTCTTTAACCACATTAACACACCTAGTGACAACTTGTGTAATTGTCAGAGCAGAGAGATTAGGCGATTAATCAAGTAGTCGATAATAAGCCACTTTTATTTTCAAACTCATTGTGTTGCTTCTTTATTTGGATGATTTAGACTTTTATGGTCACTATTGACAGTTGATTTATTCTTTACAAGGTAAACAAGTCTGCTGCAATTATTGATTATTTGCATTATTGATACATTATTAATTCTATAAAATGTAAACAAATATTTAATAATAATAATAACTCACAACTGACAACAACAACTTAAATAAATCTTGGATTTTTGGAAATCTTGCTGGGCATTCTTTTTTACAATTTCCTATTATTTATTTTACGGTGAAAGGGATCTATTGAGAATATAATCATCAGATTAATTGCTAATTACTTACTCATAAATAGTGAAAAAACAAACAAAAAACATTGACAGTAAATAGTCCGACAAAAGACTAAGATTAATTTATTTTGAGACCTTGCTTATTTTATATTTATATAAAAATCCATAGCTGATCAGAATCTTTGTTTTATTGTAGCTGGACGCCAAGAAGAGTCCACTGGCCCTACTGGCACAGACCTGCTCTCAGATCGGCAAGCCGGACCCTCCGTCCTCCTCCAAGCTGGGCTCCTCCAGCAGCCAGGGGGACAAGGAGTCCGGCAGTCGGTCCTCCGGCTCCAGCCAGAAGCACGGAGAGCTCCGCCCCTCCATGGAGGACAAGTGTGGCTTCAAGCCCTACAACAAAGGCGTCGGGGACTGTCGCAGAGATGGAGTTACCAGCAGCAGCAACAGCAGCAGCAGCGATAAAGCCGGCTTCAGGGTACCCAGCAATAATGTCACCACTAATGGGAATTCAACCAACGGCCAGCAGTCCTTTCCGGCCCACGCTGCCTCACCCAGCTCCAGAGCGAGCAGCAGCACCCCACCGGGACACACTCAGCAGCAGCAGCATCACAAACTGAGCCACTCTCCCGGTGGACGGCCGCACTCCCACGGCAGTCCCACCGGCAGCGGCAGCGGCAATCCCAAAAAAGACTCCGACGTAAGCAAGGCCCGCTCGGACAGTCCGCACGACGCAAACTCCGGCCACGCCCGAGCCCACGCCAACTGCAGCAACGGCAGCTCCGACGGGGGCTCCGCCCACGAGGGGGGCAAAGCGGAGTCCGCGCAGCCCAGCCACGGCCCCCCCGGTCGCGTCACGCCCATCTCTCCCTACAAAACCAGCCAACTCTTCCCCCTGCCCTCCTCCAACATGGGCTACCACGGGTCCGTCGTGGGGGCGTACGCCGGCTACCCGTCTCAGTTCGTCCCCGGGATGGACCCCACGAAGTCGGGCCTCGGCATGGCAAAGCACCCGAGCTCCAGCCCTCTCGCGGGGGCCTCCCCCCCGTCCTTCATGCAGAGCTTGTGCCGGGACCCCTACTGCCTGAGCTTCCCGAGCGTCTCCCATCTCGGCGGCGGCGGCAACTGCAACTCCTGCATCCACGACGCCTCCCCCGCCCTCAAATCCAACTACCCCATGGTGTACCCGTCCCACCCGCTGCACTCCCTCCACCAGGGCTCCATGTCGTCCAGCGTGTCCTCGTCCTCTCGCACCCCCTCTACACGTACGGCTTCATGCTGCCCAGCGACCCCGTGCCCCACGCCTGCAACTGGGTGTCGGCGGGGGGGCCGTGCGACAAGCGGTTCACCACGTCCGACGAGCTGCTGGCCCACCTGCGCACGCACACGGCGCTGCCCGTGGGGATGGACGGCAAGATGCTCTCCGTTTCCTCCTCTGGACCGGCCTCCTGCCACCTGCACCTCCCCCACCAGAGCAGCCCGGGACCCATGCACAGCTCCCTGTCTCTCAGGGCGCCGCCCGGCCTGGGTTTGGCTCGCTACCACCCCTACAATAAGGTCCATCTGCCCCCGGGACCCTCCTCCATCGCCCTGCACTCTCTGCCCAACAACGGCCCGTACTACCCTCATTACGCTCTCTACAGTCAAAGACTTGGATCTGCGTCTGCTCTGGGCTACCAGTGAGACACACAACCGCCACTCACATGTTCAGAGGAGACGCTCGGCATTTTGGGAAATGCACTTCTTCGTTTTCTGGCAGAGAGTCAGATGGGAAGATTTGATAACGCTCTTAGATCTTTATCTCTTAAATATGCAACCACAGCCCACTTAGCTTAGCACAAAGACTGTAAACGGGTGGAAACTGATAGCAAAATGCAACACAATAACCCAACCAGCACTAAATCAAAATATTGTGGGTTTTTCATACTTAAAAAGTGTAAAAACTTAATTTGGCCGTTTTATGGGGAAGACATTTCCATCAACACGATGGAGCTCCAGCCCAGAGAGAGACCCAAACATAACCCCTCGTAAAACAGCAAATTAACAGCGTGCAATACAAACAAGATATAATGTGTAACTCAGTGGGCTTCAGAGGCCAGGCTAGCTGTTTCCCTCTATTTCAAGTCATTGTGCTAAGCTATGCTAACCAGCTGCTGCCTGTAGCTTTGAGTCCAACAGACAGACGAGTGGAACCATTATTCTCATTCAACAGAGAGCCGACATGCCAAGCTTTGACTTCAAGCCTTGACCTAATTGCGGCGAGTCGCCGCTCCCTCCGACCGGATTCAAGTGGAACTTTTGTGGAGGATGCAAAAAAAAAAAAAAAAAAAAAAGGATCTTCACACTTTCTTCCCACATTATATTTGAGATTCAGTGTGTTTTCTCATCAGGCTCCGAGGACGCCGCGTCGTGGCTCTTGCATGTCTGCACATTGTGCCGGGATACTTGTCTGCAGCAGAAATGGCCGCCGCCCTCCACCCCCCCGGGTGACTTTTTGCCGCCACCGCGGGGGATCGGCAAATTGATGGTGTGGACGCTCGTAATAGCTCTCGGATGTTCGGGGCTCCCGCCGCAAATGATGATGAGTCAGTGCGGAGGAATGCGGCGTGGCGGCGGGGGACGGCCAAAAGCTGCAGCCGGGGGCCGAGAGGCGAGTCGCCTTCACCCTGCACAGAGATGCATGGAAGCTCGACACGGCGTCCACTCTTTGACTGTTTATTCAGCCCGGTGCTTTGTTTTGGTTCCTTATGTTTTGTTTATTTCTACTGAGCAGTTGTATTTATTTGGGGGGGGGGGGGTCTGGCTTTTTTTGTTTACCACATGAATCTATTCTTATTTTCACAATCCTCTGAGCAGACACGCTGGAAGCCCCGATGACGGATGTCGAATACGTCTTAGGAACTTCTTCGTGAATGAATGTTGAAATCACATCTTTCTCTCTCTCTTTGAACTCCTCAGCTGTTTTTTATTATTATTTCCACAGCAAATCAATAAAAATGAGATGTGATATTTTTTATGTAAAAACTGGAACACCCTGCGGTGTTATCCAGTGAAAGTGGAGGTCATATTTTGTTAAATAAATCACACTGTTGTCTTCATTTCCTGGTCGAACATGATTCCTTTATTAAGTTTAATTCATTTTTACGCAGCCACAAATTTGAAGTTAGTTTGCTTTTATTTACTCTGTATTTCTAATAACAATCAGATTATTGCACATCTTCCTCTTTTCTCATGAAACCCGTGTAGAGAGGACGTGGTGCTTCCCTTTTGGAAAAAATAATCAACACACAAAAACATAAGCTGATGTGTTTCTAGGGACGTTTCTTGATTGACAACCAAGAAATATCTCCTCAACCGCCAGGGTTTGAACTTCTCTCTCTCTAGCAGAGATGGAGGAGAAGTAAAAGTACTACGACCACACTGGAAATACTCCACTACATGCACAACTTTACTTCAGGACAAGTATGGGGTAAGGGGATGAAACCACATCTGAGAAGACACTGCAGCTGTAAAAAGTACAATATTTACCTCTGAGATGGAGTAAAGTAGTGTCATAAAGTGGAATACTCAAATACAAGTACTTAATAGTTGTACTAGGTACAGTACTTGAGTTACATCCCACTTTTTCTAAACTATTTCCATATATTTAAACTTTACGATGGATGGATGGATAGATAGATATATAAATAGATAGATATATAAATAGATAGATAGATAGATAAATGGATGAATGGATGGATGGATGGATAGATAGATAGATGGATAGATAGATAGATGGATGGATAGATAGATGGATGGGTGTATACATATATATATATACGTATATATATATACTGAAAATATATAGATAGAAGGATGGATGGGTATATATATATTTTAAAATAAAATAAATATATATATTATATACCCATCCATCCTTCTCTCTATATATTTATATGTCTACAGTATATATATATATATATATATATATATATATATACAGGACTGTCTCAGAAAATTAGAATATTGTGATAAAGTTCTTTATTTTCTGTAATGCAATTAAAAAAACAAAAATGTCATGCATTCTGGATTCATTACAAATCAACTGAAATATTGCAAGCCTTTTATTCCTTTAATATTGCTGATTATGGCTTACAGCTTAAGAAAACTCTAAAATCCTATCTCATAAAATTTTAATATTTCCTCAGACCAAGTAAAAAAAAAGATTTATAACAGCTGAGTGTTTGTCAAGGCTCAGGAAACCCTTGCAGGTGTTTCGAGTTAATTAGACAATTCAAGTGATTTGTTTAATACCCTACTAGTATACTTTTTCATGATATTCTAATATTTAGAGATAGGATATTTGAGTTTTCTTAAGCTGTAAGCCATAATCAGCAATAAATCAGAATAAAAGGCTTGCAATATTTCAGTTGATTTGTAATGAATCCAGAACGCATGACATTTTTGTTTTTTTAATTGCATTGCAGAAAATAAAGAACTTCATCACAATATTCTAATTTTCTGAGACAGTCCTGTATATAGATAGATAGATAGATAGATAGATAGATAGATGGATGGATGGAGGGATGCATGGATGGATAGATAGATAGATAGATAGACGGATGGGTGTATACATATATATATATACATATATATACATATATATATATATACTGTAAATATATAGATAGAAGGATGGATGGGTATATATATATTTTAAAATAAAATAATAAATATATATATATATATATATACCCATCCATCCTTCTCTCTATATATGTATATGTCTACAGTATATATATATATATATATATATATATATATATATATATATATATATAGATGGATGGATGGATGGATAGATGGATGGAGGGATGGATGGATGGATGGATAGATAGATGTAACTTTCGTTTCCGCCCGGCTGTGAGTGGGTCTTTCACCAGTGTATATGTTTACAGTGAGAGGATCCTCTGATTGATGGCTGGAGGTGTGCTTTACGTCCGTGTCGACAGAACAGCATCTGAGCAGACTCCAGGGACTCGGCTCACATTCCTCTGTTCTGCAGTAAAAGCCGTGTCACCTTAAAGCAGCAGCATCTTAATAAATAATAATAACAATGCTCTCATCGGGATCCTGGCAGCGCTGTTTTGAATGTGTTGCAGTTTTTGTTATTTTCTTGCTAGAGATCCCAGTGAAGAGTGAGTTACAGTATTCCAGATGAGAGGAGATACATGCATGGAAGAGCTTCTCTGCATCTGACATGGTTAAAGTCGGGGGGAGTTTAGAGATTCAGTTTATTTTCAATTTGGTTCATTTTGTATCACCCAATATGTTTTTACAATAAAACTGGACGTGAACGTCAGACCTAGCAGACAGGGATGTAAACACGCAAACAGGCTCCCGATAAGCATCAGGCCCAAGACGGCGTCCACCGGGCAGTCGCTCCTGCAGTCGCCACATGATTGTCAGCGGTAATATGCCACTTCCTTGTGACATGACAGTGGGACACACTGGGCGAAGTATAGATGACCCACGCTGGTCGCTCTCGGCTCTGACAGGAGAGCCACGGGGGTCAGAGCAGGCGGCCCCCGCTGTAACAAGAGGAAGCGCTCCGGTGTCAGCGGCCTGGGATGCTGTTGAGGGGTTCAGTGGGAGGCCATGAAACCCTCCGGTGGGTCCTCACTGGAGGTTTTAAGTTGACAAACACGCCCCTGAAAACCAGACACACTGAGGTTTATTATATCTCAGAAATAAGAGAATAAGGGAGAACTGTTTTGATTTCTTTGCTGGATTTATTTTGTGTTAATGCCACCTGTTGGTTTATCAACTATGTTTGAGCAAGACGAAAAATCATAATGTCTCTGAATGGATAACGCCAACATGTCCACAGTGACGTCGAGTATTTTAGATACATCTTACACATTCACAGGTATTCATTCGTTAATAAACCAGTCAGGGAAATAAAAAGGAAATTTATATTTTCCTGCAACAAGTTGGACTCTTACTTGAAGGACTGTATTCAATCATTTGTATTCAAAAAATTTAATTGATTAATTAAAATATTCAGTATTAATACCTCCAAAAGAATATTAAAGTTTAAATGAATTAGCCTAAATCAAGGCCTACTTATTGCTTTCAACTGAGTCTCGTTGTTCAACGAACTTAAATTAATTGAAAAATTAAAAAAAGAGATTTGGTATATTAACAGAAAATGAACATAATAGTTTGATTAAATGATCCAAGTTCTAATACTAACTGTCTTTCCCCTCGGAGCTTTCCACTGGATCTCACGCTCCAAGAAAAAGCCAATAAATAGATAATTGTCAAGATAATAAGTTACACCAACTAACACCACATTTCCACTCTCCAGTGATTTTATATGGTGCTTTATATCAAATGCATCAACACAGAAAGTCTGTAAAAACAAATGTACCTTCGTCTCATTTCTCGCTCCCATCGGCTGACATGACATCACCCGGACTCGCAGCTGCTTTCATAATTATGAAAGCCTGTCAGGCTGTGAGACACTGAAACCCTGTTTCATCATTCACAGCAACTAAATCACGGAGTCCTGAGGCGCAAGGCATCTGTTGAAAGCTGATTCCTTATCAGCCTTCCAGCATGATTTTTTTGGGGGGAACATCTGGAGTTCTCTGAGGACCTTCTGGCACAGGACGAGCTGGAAAAAGCTCACAAAGAGGGCTAATTTTCTCTCGAAGGTGTTGACAGTGTAGACCAGGGGATGTATTTCGGCATAAAAACGTATTTTTGAATGAACTTGGTGCTGTGAAAGACATCTTTGATTGCTTTTCATCAGAAAACAGCATTACAAGAAACATTTGTCATTATTAACATAAGTCGGGTGAATGAAATGAACATGACCCTGTTAGATATACTGTTGCTCCGCCTGTCAATCAAAGCACACGTGGAGGCTACATTGACGATGAGAAACAGCATTATTGAGCTTGTATTGCAGTGCAGAGCTTTTGTGTTCTGGTATTTGAACTCGCTTTCTCCTTCATGAATGTAACTTTACATTATGTTTACGCAGGATATTTCATTGTTTTTGCAACAAGAGAAGAATTTTTCTGGAACGAGCATGAGCTTGTGTGTTTGGCAATTAAAGAGATCTCACCCCTCCGGGATGAGCTTTGCCCTGCCAGATTAAAAACACTGGTACCGATGCTGACTTGATTTGATGATGTAACCTTAAATATGTACTTGTTAGACTGGTGATGTGCGAATGTGTTATTTGCTGTGGTTTTTCTAATTATTTCATCTATTTTTTTGGTCTGTTTTTTTGTGGTTCTTTACCCTTTTATATCTTCTTTCCCTTTGTATTGTATCCTTACAGTCCTGTCCTTGTCAAATCAAAATAAATATATATATATTTTTCATAAATAAAGAGATCTCAGGTTATAAATTTGACAAATCCAGTAGAGAGACGCTAACGTTTGCGTAAACTCTGGATCGGCTTCTTCAAACTTAGTGAACGTGCCACGTGAAGCAAAGTATGTTGTGAATGCACGATGGGCGTGGTCGTCAAAGGTGAATTGATTGGTTCAATTGGGACACTCCTCTTGTTTTTTTTGTGTGTGTTTTTTTTAAACAAGGCAAAAATAACTCCGGGCTGGCACAAGATGCACTTATTAGAGTTATAGCGCCACCTACTGGCAACAGGAAGTCAGTGTTATGTGAGTCACATGACATTTATTTGATGTTGTCTACAGTTGATAGAGAGCAACATAAAGCTTTTTGATGCATGTTGTCAACAGGAAGTGGGGAATTGTTTACAAAGCATCATTTCCAGACTCGCTTCATGCAGGAAACAAACATCGACCTCGTGGGCGTGTTGGCCGGTGGCGTCCCGCTAGAGGCCCGACGGGCGCAAAGGTGCGAGGGCCCGCACATCGCTGCTTGCAGCTTTAATTATTATACAAATTATTAAGTTACACACAGTGAACAGTGCGATTCAGTGTCACACACACTCTACATCACTGTTTTGTAGTATTTTGACACTCTAGCAATGTTTCAACACACACACACACACACACACCCACAAACCTCAGTCAGGTTGTCATGACTTTTGGGAATATTACATTGACTTAAGTTAGTTTACTGGAGACTCACCCTTACCACCCTAACTGTACCACCATAACCCTTGCCACCCTAACCATTACCAGCCTAACCCTTACCAGCCTAACCCTTACCAGCCTAACCTTACCAGCCTAACCGTACCACCCTAACCCTTACCAGCCTAACCCTTACCAGCCTAACCTTACCACCCTAACCCTTACCAGCCTAACCGTACCACCCTAACCCTTACCAGCCTAACCTTACCAGCCTAATCTTACCAGCCTAACCCTTACCTTAACTTTAATATTTAACAAGTAATGAGTTACGTCATGCATACACACACAATTTCCCCCTCAATGGACGCCGAGTCCCCACAATGTTGTTTTGTAATCACAATTATGTCCCCAAAGGGCTGGTAAAAACAAGCCAACACACACACACACACACACACACATCCTGTCTGTTCTACGTTAGTAGCAGAGATCAGGTCTGCTGGTTAGACTAAACAACAGCATTTGAGTGGATTTTCTGTCCCTCATTAATCATCCTGACAGCTTGAAAAACAACATTTCCTCCTTAATGACTGTATTTGAGTAATCATGTCTGCTTATTTCCATGCAGGCATCTCTTTCTCATTCTGGTTTTGGGCCTTTTCACTTTTTTTTCTTTTCTTTCCGTTGCCTACACCATCTGTGTGGCTCTCTCTCTGTGTGTGTGTATGTGTGTGTGTGTGTGTGTATTCTGACCTCCCAAGCCTCTGTGGCGTTGGGTGGCGTCGGCTCTGGGTCACGCCGGCCAATTACGTCCGCGAAGAGGGTGACAAACCGAAAGGAATGAGGGAATGTGACCGTGAGGATCCAGATGCAGGAGGAAGAGGATGGTGTCACCAACACCCCCGCCCCCCCCCCTCCACCACCACCACCCCCTCCTCTACATGTGGCTAACCCAGCAGCACCCGCTGGGCTCCAGGCCTCCGCCGGTCGCTGCCAAAGCACGTCTTTCCGTTAAGCACCGGGTCTGTGATGCATGAGAGCTGACAACTGAGCTCGGAGCCCTTCAGAGCTCAGCCAGATCAGAACCAGCTGGGTTCATGCACATTAGCAAATAAACCATAATTGCGTTTGCCCTCTTGTACACCACTAAACTCCCTCTGTCGACATCTTTTTTTAAAACAGCACACATGAGGAGCGAGAGGCGGTGGAAGAAGTACTCTGATCTTCTCCTGAAGTAGAAGTAGCAACGCAACAGTGTAGAAATACTCTGTTTCAAGTGAAAGCCTTGCTTTCAAAATGTTACTTAAGTAAGTCAAACTTTTATAACTAAAGTATTAACAACAATCTACTTGAACAGTACGCTGGTATTTGAGTTAAATAAGAGTATAACAGTGTAGAAATACTCTGTTACGTGTAAAAGTTGTACATTCAAAAAGTAACTTTAGTAAAAGTACAGGAGTATTAGAGTCAAAGTATTTCCATCACTTCTACTTATTCCACCACGACTTAAACTGTGGTGGATGAAGTTCTCTGATCTTTTACTGAAGTAGAAGTAGCAACGTAAATACTCTGTTATAAGTGAAAGTTGAGCATTCAAAAAGTAACTTTAGGAAAAGTAATAGTAGAGTTAAAGTATGCTTAAACTGGTGGAAGAAGTACTCTTTTCCTTTATTTAAGTAAAAGTAGCAACGTAAATACTGTTTCAGTGAAAGCCTTGCTTTCAAAATGTTACTTAAGTTAGTAAAACTTTAATAACTAAAGTATTAACAACAATCTACTTAAACAGTGGTGGAAGAAGTACTCTGATCTTTTACTTAAATAAGAGTATACATACTCTCTTACAAGTAAAAGTTGAGCATTCAAAAAGTAACTTTAGGAAAAGTAATAGTAGAGTTAAAGTATGCTTAAACTGGTAGAAGAAGTACTCTTTTCCTTTATTTAAGTAAAAGTAGCAACGTAAATCCTGTTTCAGTGAAAGCCTTGCTTTCAAAATGTTACTTAAGTAAGTAAAACTTTAATAACTAAAGTATTAACAACAATCTACTTCAACAGTGGTGGAAGAAGTACTCTGATCTATTACTTAAATAAGAGTATACATACTCTCTTACAAGTAAAAGTTGAGCATTCAAAAAGTAACTTTATAGGTAAAGTACAGGAAAGGTAAAAGGACAGTTAAGGTATCCTTAAACTGTGGTGGAAGAAGTACTCTGATCTTTTACTTAAATAAGAGTATAACAGTACAGAAATACTCAGTTACAAGTAAAAGTAATTCATTCCAAAAGTATTATGAAAAGTATTGTTTAACGTCCACAAGCATCAAATACATGTAAAAAAGAACAATGGAAATACAGAGTAGCATACGATGGAGTGAAGTACGAGTCCACATTGAGAGCAGCTCGGGCTGAATGTGTTTTTTCTTCTCTCCGTCTGTGGCTGGATGTAAGTTATGGCTTCATGGTGTTTTATTTTTCGAGTTTTGTTTTTAGGAACATCAATGTAGCATCGGCTGACATCTGCGTCCTCTTTATTTCTGGACCACTTGAAGAAAGAAAAAGGCCTCATAGTGGGATGATGGATGAAGTGATAAAGCTGGAGGGAAGACAAAACGAAAGCAGAGGAGTTTGTTTCTGGGCGGCAGACGTCTGCTTTCCGTAACTCACACACAATACGGACAAAGTATCGCCGCAGATGTTTGCAATTTGTGACTTAATGATTTTAATGTTTAGAAACCATTCCACTGTCTCTGAGATTCCTCCCATCGTTTCTCTCTTCTTTCTTCTCCTTTCTTTCTGGCTGAGGCCGATTGAGAGGTTAAAGGCTTGTCATGCGATGAAGGAGCAGCTCCACAGTCTGTCATCATTAATCACCGGAGCTGTCAAGCTGCACCCGGCACTCGCTCAGACCGACCGACCCGGCCCTCACCTCTGGCTACAATACCCAGTGTCTTTTTAAATATATCTATATATGTATATAAAGTTTAAAAAGAGCGGTGGCAACCAAGAGATTAAGGAAGCAGGGTTGTTTTGTGAGGGTTGAACTGTGGAATCGTGGGTGGGAATAGTGAATAAGTACCCCCCCCCCCACATTTGGTTCCCAGTTTCTTTATTGATTATGCTCTGAGGTGTGTGACTGATAAAACTGAAGGGAAACGGCCAGATGATGAGACGGGTCTAGATATTAGCTGCGTGAATCAGTAACGACTAAAGATACTGCATGAAAATGATCTACTAAAGCTAAATGCTAACCGCGGCAGCGCTAACGTGCTGATGTTTAGCGGGATTATTGTTGTTTTCATGATAATTTTTGAAATAAACACAATTAAGCAGTTTTGGGTGATGGGAGTGTCGTTAGTTTTGCAGATTTTTTTTACAGAAACCAAATTATTGGAGAAATTTAAATTTTATTTTTATATTGCATCTTATTGTTGGATACTATGGGAGCAATCAATCAATATACAGGACTGTCTCAGAAAATTAGAATATTGTGATGAAGTTCTTTATTTTCTGTAATGCAATTAAAAAAACAAAAATGTCATGCATTCTGGATTCATTACAAATCAACTGAAATATTGCAAGCCTTTTATTCTGATTTATTGCTGATTATGGTTTACAGCTTAAGAAAACTCAAATATCCTATCTCTAAATATTAGAATATCATGAAAAAGTATACTAGTAGGGTATTAAACAAATCACTTGAATTGTCTAATTAACTCGAAACACCTGCAAGGGTTTCCTGAGCCTTGACAAACACTCAGCTGTTATAAATCTTTTTTTTACTTGGTCTGAGGAAATATTAAAATTTTATGAGATAGGATTTTAGAGTTTTCTTAAGCTGTAAGCCATAATCAGCAATATTAAAAGAATAAAAGGCTTGCAATATTTCAGTTGATTTGTAATGAATCCAGAATGCATGACATTTTTGTTTTTTTAATTGCATTACAGAAAATAAAGAACTTTATCACAATATTCTAATTTTCTGAGACAGTCCTGTATATATATATATATATATATTTTTTCTCCATTTCTTTCAATAGCTGCTGCATAACCAAACACAATTATTATAAATTGTGAGATTTTATGCACATATATATATATATACTATATAAATACAGCTACTGTGACAGGATTAATGTCGAGAGGAAACACTTATTCCAACGTTATTTAAAAGAAAAGATTTATTACAAAAATTACTGCACTTTTAATAAGGCACTAATATTAAGTACCATTCTATATATGTCATGTTCTTTCTGAACAGAAATACTAATCAGTATATGTGGCACAGCGTTTACCAGCGCATGTGGGTTGATTGAATGTTATCTTGCAAATCTATTAAAAACATTAAAGTGTTGTGATTTTTCCCCCCTCCTATATATTTACCACTTTAATCTCAGAAAATATCTGATATTTTGTCTCGTAAATTTACATCTTGAGAGTATCCATGTCTCTTTTCTCTTGTTCATCAAGACTTTAATCTCTTGAATCCTAAATTCTTCCTCAGAGCGTTCATCTTCAACCTGTGACGGGCTCAGTGTGCTGAGGGCAGCACAAAGCAGTAAATCTCATGGCAATCCATCCCATAAATCGTTGGGACATTTCACTTTGAAAAAAACAAATGTCAACCTGGTGGAGCTGCAGGAAATGTCAGGGGATCATTAAGAGTCACGAGGATTAATCTGACCATCGTATTTTGAGGTTTTACCTGGACCAAAGTGCTGGAGCCGTCACCAAGGTTGTTGTTTTTTTAAACATTGTATTTACTGACTCGAGTGAAAAGTTTTAAAGGAAACCTGCGCTGCGGTTGGTCAAGTGGAGGCGGCGTCTGACAGCACAAGTGAGTGACACAAACGGAGAGGGAGTTGGACAGATGAGAGCCACAGACGCTGAGAGAGAGTGTGTGTGTGTGTGTGTGTGTGTGTGGTGAGGGGGTGGGGGGGCAACGAGGGTCAACACATTGCATTGAGTGTGGCCCAGCAGCTGTATGCATAGGGGAGCCTTGGCCTCCTGCTCTGCATGTCAGGGGCCGTGATTAATGACCTGCTGGCCTTGCTCTTTACTCCTCCTCCTCCTCCTCCTCCTCCTCCTCCCTACAGAAGTCACTGCAGCCACCGCTCATTTAGCTAATGGACACAGCCATGCAGGCGTTTCATACGAGTGCACATACATGGGAAATAGAAGCAATTTCCTTCCGACAAAACACCACTTTTTTTTCCCTTTCTTTTTAAAAATAACATTTGTTTCCCTTTCTCCAGGCTCTATGTAATTTCAGGGCGATGATTTTCGTCAGATTACAGTGTGCCTATGCGGCGTCTTGACAGGCTGAGAGGGTGCCCGTGCCCGTGTACTGGTTCCCAGCTTGTCAGGCGGCTGTCGAGGAGTGATTTATGACCACTAGACTCCAACCTGTCTTCACTGCCAGTTCAGTATTGTTACAAGTGACAGCTAATGAGGCCAGACATGCTTTCAAGCAGAGCACTTAACAGGACTTCAATCTTCCCCCCGTCACGAGTACCAATTTTTCTCTCTTCTTTTTTTGTGTGTGCACTCTCCCTCCATACAGCAGCGGCGGCGGCGGCAGCCTGCTTTTCTCTGTGCCGGCCTTGTTCTCTGTCTTTCGGTGCTGGGATATCTGACAGGCTCTGAAAAGAGACGAGATGTTTTGTCAGAAGGCAACGGCAGCAACAAAAAGAGTCTCATCTTTCACATGTAATATATAAATCTTTTTAAGCCAGCCTTTAGAGGAATAGTTTGGGAAATATTTGCTTTCATGTCTGTAGGCTGAATGTGATGCTACACAGGGACGAGTGGGGTAGCTTAGCTTAGCATAAAGACTGGAAGCAGGGGGGAACAGCTAGCTTGGCTCCAGTATATTTTTTACTTAATCACAATTTCATAGGAATATATTCCACGTTTTACTATATTTGACACCGATAGTGTTTTTACAGATTTAAATGTGTGGCAGCATCTTTATTATGTAGACATGCCATTTGCTAATATAGTTTCCTTAACATGTTATTGTAAAGAACTGTGTAATTTGGTACTAAATATTGTTAAATTAGTAATATTCCTTGAAATAAAAGCTTACTTTAAACCCAAGTTGTTATTTTTATTTTTACTGACAACAAGACTAGATTAACAGTAGAAAGTAGAAATTTCTTCATTTCCATTGTACTAATTTTACACTTTATTAGATTGAATATAATTAGCACCAAATGTAATATATCTTTCCAGGAAGTATTTTGGATATAAAAAGGAAAATGTTGGACCCGTAATACCAGTGTTACCATCTTACAAAATATAAACTATTATTATGGATTTAAATTCCCAATTCTATATTATGTATTTAATGCATTAAAATGTATTATACAATAATATAAATCTGTCTTGACTTTTTATACGTGGTACTTTTCTACTTTTACTCAAACTTTCATCTTGACGTTCACTATATGATCAGTTAGACATTCATGTATTATTTAAACAGAAATGATTGTTTTGTAACTATTGTCGCTGAATTGTCCTAATTATGAAAATGTATTTTTTTTAACGTCACTTTGCATCAACCCCTGTCACATTTCTTTGTAGATGTGAGCCGGTAAACAAACTCTCCATGTCTCCCAGCTCTCTCTTTTCTGTGAAGAAGCAGGCAGCTTGTAACAGTCTTCTGTCAGCACTCTGACCTTTGACCCCGTGTGTTCTTTGTCAGCCATGATTAATGGCAGGCTAACTGGCTGCTAGCTAACTAGCTGCTAGCTCGCATCGGGCTGTGCAGCGTCGTGTCCTCATACTTAATGAAGTCTTTTCCTGCAAAATAAATGATGTTTTCATTAAATGCTGCAACAGCAGCACCTGGCGGTCAAAGACAGGAAGTACAGTCTCGATTCAAGGAGCCCAATGGTTATCCACCTTTTTTGAGTTATGTAGGCTACCCCCTGTGAATTTTTTTTTTTCAGCCGAGTACCCCATGACCAGTGCAAAGCATTTTGGGTTGAAAAACAGATGTAATACGCAGCATTTAATATGTACATACACTTATATTGTATTGAATATTCATAAAATAACTATTTTCAAAGATTTTTTAAAGAGATTCTCATTTAAAATATCTTTGAAACAAATCTCACGTAGGCCTACCCCCTAGAGAGGGCCTTCACGTACCCCAAGGGGTACATGTGGGCCAACCTTTGAAACTTATTGAGAAGTAACTTTGGCTATATCAATTTCATATATTGGAATGAAAAGTACAACATTTCTCTCTCTGATGTAGAAAGAAGGAGGGAAATGGAGTAAAGTACAAGTACCTCAAGAATGTAGTAGTGTGCTGAGGTAGGCTACTCATTATTCTTTACTTGAGGGGATTAACGGGACTACTGTGGAGAGGGTGAGCGGGTATAAATACCTGGGAGTCCACATCACCGAGGATCTGACATGGTCAACGAACACAGACACTCTGGTGAGAAAGGCAAGGCAGCGCCTCTACCACCTCAGGCAGCTGAGGAAATTTAAAGTTTCCCAGAGGATCCTTCAGTCCTTCTACTCTGGAGCTGTAGAGAGCGTCCTGACAGGAAGCATCACAGCCTGGTTTGGCAACTGCTCCGCTCAGGACAGGAAGGCTCTGCAGAGAGTAGTGCGTTCGGCTGAACGCACTATTGGAACTACACTCCCACCCTGCAGTACTTGTTCACCAGGAGGTGCAGAACCAGAGCCGGCAGGATCATGAAGGATCCTCACCTACCCAACAACAGACTGTTTCAGCTGCTGCGGTCAGGCAGGCGCCTCCGTAGTCACGCTGCAAGAACAGAGAGACTGAGACGGAGTTTCTTTCCTCAGGCCATCAGGATTGTGAACTCCGACCTCACCAGGACCCCCACATAGACCCACACAACTGCCCCTCTTAGGCACACACACACACACACACACTTACTGTAAATATTGTGTTGTTTTTTATTGTAAATAGTGTGTACTTGTTGCCCTTGCACATTCCTGCTGAGCATTGCCACTTTCATTTCACTGCACACCCTGTGTGTGTATGTGACAAATAAAACATCTTGAATCTTGAATCTTGAATCTTGAGTCGAAGTAGCAGTACCACAGTGTAAATATACTTTAAAGTAAAGTATTGTAGGTCCTGCATTAAAATGTTTGTAAAAAAGAATATTAGCATAAACAAATATACTTAAAATATCACGAATACAAGTGCGCATTATGCAGAATGTATCATTCCAGAATAAAAAATATCATATTACCGAATTATAATTATTGATGTATTAATGTGCTTATTTTAATTACTTTATATACTGCTGCGTAGTTTAATCTATAATATGATATCATAATATTGAGTCGATTATATTTTGTAATCTGAAGCTGTAAAGTAACACTTAACATAATACATATAATATTTCCCTCTGAGATGTAGGAGAATAGGATAATTAATAAAGTGCAATACCTCTAAATAGTACTTAGGTGCAGTACTTTAGTAGATCTCCACTTTGAATTCCGTCCTTTAAATTGTATTTCTTGACACTGTGGCGGTCACGTGGGGTTAAAACCTAAACCACACCTGAAAGTACAGCTCACCTGGTCTCTGCTGCCCCCTGCTGGAAGTCCCTCTCTAATACACTCTGAAATAACTTCACCGAAATAACCGAAGTTTGAAAATCAGTCAGGACAAGAAGACAGTTTGGAACCAGTTGCCCAAAAGTCGGTGGCATTTCTTTTTACGCAAAAAGCCAACTTTGTATTTATCTACTTTATTAAAAGGTGAATAATGTTTATTTGCACTGTTTATAACAGGAAGCCCAACAGCACAGCAACAGGCTTCTTCCCTGATGTTGTTCCCTGCTGCTCCCTCCTCCCCTCTTTCCCGGCTCCTCCTCTACCGGGCTTCTCCGTCCACCGATTAGAGCTTCCCAATACACACACACACACACACACAACAAACAACTTTCCGTGCCAAAGGCTTCCTGGAGGCTTCTGTGTTGGATCCGATGGCCGAGAAGACGCGTACGATATGAAGTGAACATGGTGCTGATGGCCGAGCAGGCGGACAGACCAATGACCCCGCTGCTCTCCGCCCCGGAGCAACTTTCCCACCGGGACTCCCGGGGGAATCGGTAAGTCTGGGAAAAGATGGAGAGTAAAAGGGCCCGGGTTGCCTTCAAGGCCTCATGCATTGTCGGTTTTTCTTTGCATTCACATCCTGATTTATTTTCTTCTTTTTCATCGTCTAATTAAAAGGACTCTGAAACGCTTTTTTGTTGTTTTGTTTAAACATATATGCGCGCGACGCGTATTTACGCGGCACGGAATATGAGCAGATATTAAAGTTTCCGCGTTATGAATAAAGTATAGCTCGCGCACTGGATGTGTTGAGAAGCGGGGGAGACGGCGGGGTGCAGCTGGTGGATGCACAGGGCAATGAGCAGGAGGTGTCCTGTGTGACGTGTGCAGGTCTGAGCTGGATCATGGAGGGGAGAGGAGGCCGAGGAGGCGCGCGGGGTCTCCCGTAGACCTCCAGCTGTGTCTGGACTCCAAGGCAGACCCGCCGGAGAGCAAGAGGAAACCAGCCGGCACGAGGTGAGGAAGCTTAATGGTTGTCCCCTGAGTGGCTGCTAAACTTAAACCAATGACAACAACAACTATAGCTAAGAATATCTGTAAGGTACTTAAATATGTCCCTTTGGTCTTTTTTTCCACCTTCTTTCTTGCAGTTAATATAAGAAGATAATTGTTGGATTTATTTTAACTTTCTATGTATTGAAAGCACGTGCACAATAATAAAGTGCACGCAGGGACAGACTCACAAACGTTACACATTAGTTTCTCAATGTGCAACTACAAGTGGAATTTCACATTTAATTGTGCATCCACATGAACAAAATAATTGTCTCTGCCCTTGAAAAGAACTAAATCTAAATATGTTGATGCGCTAGAACAACTGGATTTATTGCAGATTCTTATTAAATTAAAACAGTCTTGTCTTTGGATTATTATCAACATAAATATGCGGCCATTATGGTAAAAAAAAAGAGCTAATTTCAACCATCTTCTCTGATATATTAAAGGCTTATATTATAACTTAGCAACCCCCCTGAAGAAATGAAGAGAAGAACATATAATGTTCTCGCCATTTTGGAATAGATTTCACTGAAGTTGTCCACACAGCTCTTTAGTTTCACCTGACTGTTGTGTATACCTGCATGAACTAAGTGCTGTTTACATATTTGACTGTTGCTGTGTAAACAGCCCTTATGTAACCCGCCGCTGACGCTATGCAAAGACAAATGACGGGCATATTATAACAAAGAAGAAAAGCTGTTGCCTCCTGATGCATTCTTGAACACAATCGCTCATCTTTTATTGTCAGATTGAAACCAGTGGAGCAGCCGGCTCCAGCGCCGATTCCCAGAGACTGTGAAACAAAGTTTGAGAGGAAGAAACCACAGCACAGTCACGTAGGGACACACAAACTCTTATCACATCTTACACTTTTTTTGCAGTTCGTCGCCTAAAATAAAAAGTGCCTCGTTTTTTTTGCAGTTATCAAAGCCAAACGCCCAGTACCATAAGTTATTCAAGGAGGTCCAAAGAGAGGAGCTCCTCAAACAGAGTAAGTTTCCGGTTCTCTTCTCTCTCACGTGAGAAGCAAAGGAATGATACTCAGCGCCGTTTGTCGTCAACAGGCTACACGTGTGCCCTGCAGAGAGACATTTTATATCAGGGCAAAATGTTCCTCTCCGATAACTGGATCTGTTTCCACTCCAAAGTCTTTGGCAGAGACACGAAGGTACGAGCGTCCCGGTAACTGTGATAAAGTTCATCTTCCATCTACAGAGACGTATAAAGACTTTGGAGTTATGGTGGCGTCTCTTTATTTTATATACATTTATATGTGTGTTTATATATATATATATGTATATCCAGTATATATGTATATATATTGTACATATATACTGTATATAGATATACATAAATATATATATTTTCACACATATATAAATATATACATATATATATATATATAGTTATATCTGTGTGTATATATAAATATATATATTCATATATATGTATATATGTGTATGTACAATATGTATGTGTATATATATATTGTACATATATACTGTATATACATAAATATATATACACACATATATATATATATATCAAAATAAATCTATATCTTCTTTTTCTTTCTTTACAGATTTCCATCCCAGTGGTGTCTGTGACGTTCATCAAAAAAACTAAGACTGCTCTGTTGGTGCCAAACGCCCTGGTGATCGAAACAATCAGTGACCAGGTGAGAAGACTGTTGACGTGGGCAGTTTTCAACAGGAAAGTGATTCTGATTTAATAAATTATGTTCGTTTTTTTCCAGCATGTGTTTGTTTCTTTCCTCTCGCGAAACACAACCTACAAAATCATGAATTCCATCTGCCTTCATTTGGAGGTAAGGAACCTCTTATTTGTCGCAATAAAATTCAATGGTTTCTATTTTAGATTTTTCTTCATTATTATTGTGCTGTTAACAAGACGGACATAACATTTGTCTACAACTATTCGGTGGTTGATTTAATCGTTCATGCCCAAATATGAAACATTTGCATGTTCCGGCATCCCAAATCTATTTTGAATATTTTTTGTATTTTGGACTGAACATGCAGTTTGCCGAGGTCACCGTGACCTCCAGGCAGTCTAAACAGTCTAAACACAAAAAATAAATTGCTGACATTTAAGGAATATTTTGACATTTGTGGAAATAAGTTTCTAATGTTTTGTATGCTAATATGAATAAAGCTACTGCCAGCAGCTGGCTATCTTAGCTTAGCTTAACGACTTGAAACGGAGGTAACAATTAGCTTATCCAAAGTCACATATAACTTATTAAAGAAAAAAAAACTTTTAAAAAACAACTCAGTGAAGTGATTAGCAGCTTTAGAGACAACCCTTTCCTTCAGGAGGTGGAGGGGACCAAAACGGAGCTAAAAGAGATGATATTAGACTTATATTCATCGGCCAGAAACGCAACTCAAATAAAACATGATGTTGCTTCATGTCTGCTGGCTGTTTAGAAAGGAAACTATTTGCTCACACATTAGCTATAGCAGTTATATGAGTAGATACTAATTAAGTGTTGTGTGTTTAAAGTTTGTTTTGCTGCTGCAAAGTGGCAAAAAAAGTGTATTACATCTCACAAATACATGTATTTTGTTCTTCATGTCCTTCCAGGCGGATAAGACTAGCAGCCCCGTTATTTCCTCCTGTGAAAACAGCTTCAGGGTGAAATGCCCCACATTGCTTCCTTTGGTCAGTCATGAGTCTTTGTTCATCCAGGTTTATGGGATGTTTTTGTACTCGATGTATTCACTGTTGTGTATTTTCCATTGTGATTGTCTTTTTTTAATTTATATACAGAAATACTTTGTTCTCATGTTATACAATACCTTCTCTGTATGTGGTAGCCATTGTATATAGAAGTGTTCCTGTTTGTGCACTGCAGGACCTTTCTGAAGACTTCTCCAACCTCGATGGAGTTGTGCAACAAAGACGTCAGGAGATGATGGAGAGCAGCAGCTCCGGCTCTCAAACTCCGGATTATGACAAAATAACTGGTGTGTGTGTGTGTGTGTGTGTGTGTGTGTGCGTTCCATTCTTTTCTTTTTTTCCTCTCTACAAATGTGCCTCGGTGTCGGGTGTCACTGTGGCTCGGACAGGCTTCCCTTCAGTGTGCACATAGCTGAAGGAAAGCCAAGTGAAATGTGATCTATGGAGGCTTTTATTTGTGTTATGGAAAAGACCGTTGGCATGAAAACCGTGACGATCCTATCGAATGACAAATAACATTATTATTCGTTGTGTTCATCTTTCAAGCGAGCATAAGTTCCACTTGTTGATCAGTAAATATGTTTGGTGAGTCTATTAATAATACTTACTTTGACAGCCAGTCACGAGTCCTTTCCTTTTTCATGTGTGCAGACTTCACCGGCCTCCCGGACACATTTCTAAGTGCAGTGAAGAGCGCAGAAGTTTCAGTCCACGCAGACGTTCATCTTCAGACTCAGAGCCCAAAACACGGAGCTGCCCAGAAGAACGGTACTTTGACACTTTGTCATCTTTCAGTTCAAATAAATATCGTGATTCCCGGAAGAAATACAGAGTGGAAATATCGGTTATAAACCAAATATCGATGTATTTTGTTATTTGTGTTCCTGCTGATTTAGAGGCGCTGATAAGGTGGCGTTTGTTTCCTTTAGACAGAGCCAGGCTAGCTGTTTCCCCCTGTTTCCAGCTTCTATGCTAAGCTAAGCTCAACTTCAAATGTATCACACAAACAAATGTATGATCCATATGTTGTAAATAATGTTATGAACAGATTATATGCAATATGTATGGTTTCTTCCGCATTGTGTTTTGATAAACTCTTGTGCGTTTAAGGGTAAATTCAGACAAAAACTAAATGTAGAAGACAACAGGTTGTGGTTTTGAGTCGCGTTATATCTCGTTTACAGAAACCAGACACAGTGTGTTAATGGAGTTGTTCTCAACTTTTTTTAAGTTTTGTACCCCCTGTGAAATATGTTTTCAGCCAAGTCCTATTTTTGGTTTTTTTTAAAAAACATGTAAGACACAGCGCTGTATTATCAGTGTCTGATTTAGAATAGAATACATCAAATTTAGTTTATGAACGTACATTTGTATTTACTTGAATATTTATTAAAGAACTACTATTTTTAATGGATACTAATTTTAAATATATTTAGAAAAATCTCACGTACCCCATGGAGTGCTTCCACGTACCCCCAGGGGTACACATACCCCCATTTGAGAACCACTGTGTTAATATATTAAACGTAGAGGTGCTGGTAGGTGGGTTATGTGACATTCAGACACAGCCAGGCTCAATCTTTTCCTCCAATGCATTAAATATAAATGACCTAAAACTGTAAAAATAGACCTTTTTAATGTTGCATCCCTTTTTACCTTCGCATTGAAAATGCGGAAGGTTATGTTTTGATCGCCGTGTATTTATTTATCTATTTATTTATTTATTTGTATGCGTGTTACTCGCATAACACAAAAAGTATTAAACCGAATCGCATTAAATTTGGTGGGATGATTGGTTATTATCCGGGGACCATTTGATTAGATTTTGGGATCGATCGGGTCAAAGGTTAAGGTCATGGAAAGGTCAACATCTTCTTTTTAATATAGCACGGTCAATTTTTATCCAATTGGCATGCAACTAATGCCAAAATGTTCATAATTCAATGCCCAATCTTGTCATATGCAAAGTTATGCGCTCTACCGAGTGCCCATTCTAGTTTATTTTGTATTAATACTTCATTCGTTTTGCTTTTCCTCATAGGGTCTCCAAAGCTCAAAAGCAAGCCCTCTCAGCCCATCTCCTTACAAGCCATCCTGCTCCTCTATCTGTTTCTGTGAGTAACCTTTTCAGTGGGCGGAATAGGAGAATGCGACAAGACAATGGTCATTCGGGCGTGTCGGCAACCACCTGAATGTGTTTTGCGTGCGTCTCTTCGCAGAGTGAGCGTGCTCGTCTTGTCCTCCTGTTACATGGCGTTCAAGATCGTGGCTCTCGAGCACCGGTTGAACTCCTTGGTGTCCGTGGGGCAACACATTCGTAACGAGTAAGAGCCGGATTCACATGTCACTGAGGTGATGTCTGAGTCACCAATCAGATGCACTCCTCTTTTTTTTTGGAGGTGCGACATGTCACGTTTGTCGCTTATTAATTTTCCGTGCATGTGTTGGTTGTTGCAGACACGCGGTGAGTCATCGGCCTCAGGAAGAAGTGAATGCTGAGATTTATGGAGAACTCTCTTCCAACTTGTTCAAGCTAGAAAAGGTTTGTCCACTTTTCATGTACTGAAAAGTCTCCCGTGTTACGTTGAGCAGCGTAGAGGAATAACTCGCCCACGACAAATGTGTTCGTCCATAACTCACCCTGTGTTATATTGATTCGTTATTTGAACACGCTTGCATGGGCGAACGAGTCCAAACGGGTTTTTTTAAATATTGAGATTTTGGCGAAGCGCATCTTTGGGAAGTTGTGAACGTGTCACTGGATAAGTGAGACTTATTATTATACCGCAGAGAGTTTTGAAATGTTTTGATTTTGAGTTTTTCTGTCGTTATATATTCCATTAATATATATATATTTTTTTGTCGTTTTTTTCACAAAGTCAAGGCAACATTAGATGAGTAATTGATGAGCCAATTGTCATTTTGTGGGTGAATTATTCCTTTTAATGTGTTTCATATCATATATAAAAAAATTCTGAATTTATTTTAAATCCTGAAAAACATTTTCACTGATCTCTGGGCAGCTGTCGACCAAATAAAAAGTGTATGGAGGCATTGAAGTGCTGAACTTAAAACAAATATATATTTTGTTTGTTACAGTAAAGAAATAGTATGGAGACAGTATCATAGAGAGTGGAAACGAGGGGAAACGGCTAGTCTGGGCTAGAAGAGAAGGCAGATTAAAGGGAGGCGTTATTGATCCATGAGCTTGTTATCTAGACGCTGCAGAGCCGGCATCTGTTTAAACAGAGTTCGGTTCACATTGTTGGAGAAGCAACACAAACAAATGAGTGACGTCCAAGAGAAGAAAAAAAGATCTCATTGTTAACTCACTCACCATCTATGTCATTGAGGGAGAAGCCATTCATGCAACCTTTGACACACGCTGCGAATGGTTTTAACTTTATTTGAGAATCTACACATCAAATATAGCGAGGCAGTAGAGCAGAGTCTTGCCCTCTTGTGGGCGTTGAATTATGCATCCATCACTCATATTATTGAGTGATGAATGATTGCAAGCAAGTTATAACATGTTAATTTGCCAGCTTTAGAGGTGCGAGTAGGCCGTCAACGCCAGGCTAGCTGTTTCCCCTGGTTACCAGTCTTTGTGCTAAGCTAACCATGTGCCGGCTGCAGCTTCACGTCTAGCAGACAGCTATAGGAGAGGTGTCGATCTCCTCGTCTAATGTTGAACATTCTTTTGGACAAGTCTATGGGAGTATCCGCAGAAGATAACAGTCATTATGAGTTTAATCTTCTATCTTTTTTTTAATCCAAGCATGTTTTTAGATGTCCTTCTTGTTTCTAATTCCTAGATTCAAAGAAACCTTCGGAAGCTACTCGAGGAGACTTAAAAGAAGACTTTTGACCGTCTGGACCGAAGCGTTGCTGTTTCACGAGAGATGTTGGTTTATCACTGAATATCAGCTTGGATCTCGTTTGTCAATAGATTAGTTGCCGGACAGCTTTCTCGAAACAGATTGAACTCTAAATTAAATTGTGCAATAATGGCTTCTTTCCTCGCTCCACTCAGGACTATTTTATTACTTTTTCAGAACAAAATATTGTGCAGGAGAGTAAACTGAGGCAGCGTTGTTGGTGAAGTGGACATTTAGGCATATGTGCAGTATTTATCTGGGAGCTTTCATTCTGTATTTTTCAAGAGTGGGACTTTTTTTAAAGGTCCCAGGGTCATATTTAAATGTTTTCAAAACATTTCTTAAAAGGTCAATTACATTATATTTATGTCATGTGTAATAAATAAAAAAATCACTCCAATATGGATGTTAGTAGGAAATATTTTAATGACACGGAAAGGAAACTTCTTGTTACAGTGTGTTGTATCAGAAGAGACGAGTAGCTGCTTATTGGAGAGGAAGTTTGCTCGTTGAAACGTTTCATAGTTTGTTCTTGTTGTAAATGTTTTTTATGTAATAGTTCATTTAAAAGCTTCTAAGCTGATGATATATATTTTGTAATTGTTCCTTACTTTTCCACAGAAACTTAGATTTTCGTGGATGAAAAGACCTGTCAGTTATTACAGGAGCAATAGAAGAGAAAGCGCTTGTGCTTTTAAGCTGTGGTGGTTTGTTTACATTTAGATATCAAACTGTGCCTTTTAACTATCGTTTGTATCGCAGTCTAGAAATAAATGTCTGGGATACAGTTTCTGTTGGTCTGGGTTTGTATTTGTTCTGTGGGTCGGGTGACGAAGATCATAAACAAAATAATGCAAAGTACTGGTGCCAGTCAGAAGTGCAGTTTACTGAAGTAAAGCAGCAATTCTAGAGTGTAAAAACAAAGTGACAATACATTTATGTACATGATATCAAAAGAATGCCGAAAGTACAAGTACTCAGCTTGCCAGTGTAACACACATATATATATATGTATAATCGCAATACTTCATCCACCACTGGTTGGTGTGCAGAGCTCTCAATTTGAAAAGTAGTAATAATATAGTGGAGGAAAAATGTACTCCAGCACTGCTCCTCTCCAGCGTTCTCCATCATCTCCTCTCTTCCTCTTCACTCCCACTCTGCTGTGACTCATCTTCATTTGTATTTGTGTGGCTGAATGTGAACGTGTGTTTGTATTACATTCGACAATCGGGAATACAAATAATAACTTGTATATACAAATATGTTTATATTTATATATACATATATATTTTATTAAATATATGTAAAGTTTGAAAGTAAAAGTAATCAATATGTATTTCAGAAGAATACAACATTTAATTATATATTATATACAATACACATATAGCTACCTAATATGCTACAGGGTAGCTTCATCTATTATAATAATACAGGATTTACTTTTGTTATTTTATTATTAATTGTATTATATTTTGAATAAAAATTATAAATCTATTTCTCTCTCTCTCTCTCTATATATATACTTATATAAATATATATATTATATATATATATATATATACATTACATATACATGTATACAGGACTGTCTCAGAAAATTAGAATATTGTGATGAAGTTCTTTATTTTCTGTAATGCAATTAAAAAAACAAAAATGTCATGCATTCTGGATTCATTACAAATCAACTGAAATATTGCAAGCCTTTTATTTTTTTTTATATTGCTCATTATGGCTTACAGCTTAAGAAAACTCTAAAATCCTATCTCATAAAATTTTAATATTTCCTCAGACCAAGTAAAAAAAAAGATTTATAACAGCTGAGTGTTTGTCAAGGCTCAGGAAACCCTTGCAGGTGTTTCGAGTTAATTAGACAATTCAAGTGATTTGTTTAATACCCTACTAGTATACTTTTTCATGATATTCTAATATTTAGAGATAGGATATTTGAGTTTTCTTAAGCTGTAAGCCATAATCAGCAATAAATCAGAATAAAAGGCTTGCAATATTTCAGTTGATTTGTAATGAATCCAGAATGCATGGCATTTTTGTTTTTTTAATTGCATTGCAGAAAATAAAGAACTTCATCACAATATTCTAATTTTCTGAGACAGTCCTGTATATACAGTATATATATATATATATTTATAGATAAAGGATGAAGAATGCGTGTTTAAACAGATGCAAAAAGCTGAAACATGCATTTATTTGAAATAAAGTGTTATCTGGACGTTTATTTCCCAACAAAGCGAACCCGCCCACTCGTGGGGGTTTGAACCAATGGCACGCGCGCCTCCACATCCCGTCTGCCTATCAACCCCGCGTTCGGCCCACCCTCATGACGTAACACCCAGCTTGAAAGTGCAATGGCGATATTGGACAATAACAGCCATCGCTTTCGGGGGAGCACGTCTATATTATGTGGCTAACGTTGAAGAAAACTCCTCCAGTCGGCTGCGAAACCTCACGCGACACCGACACGCTGCGCGCGCGACTCCCTGCCACCGGGAAAGGTGATTTCTCAGCCTCTGCACGCGATGACATTTTAGACAGAAAAAAAAAAAAAACGCTGGTAAGTGCAAAGTCTAGCGATAGCAAGATTTGCAACAACACTTCTTTTTTCTTCTTCTCCTCCTTGGTCTCTTTCAGGCTGCGAGCTTCAGATTTTGAAAGGGGCGTGGCTGGCGTGCTGGGTACCACTTCATCACTGAAAGGATGCTGATAGCTTAGCAACAGCGTTCAAGGAAGGCGGAAAAGGAAGGCGGAGAGGAGAGAGACAATGGATGTGCGATTTGCCCAGCGTCGTCACCGGGCAGGCTGAGCAGAGTGTTTTCGCTTCGAGCTGGAAAGAGAGCGGCAGCGGCGTCAGTCGTGGGGGCCGAGTCGACCACGAGAAGGAGCCAGGAATGCATAATCGAAATGTAAACAAAGGGTGTGGGCCTTCCAGATGGCCTGTGGTGGAGGGGTGGAGGGGGGCATGTTGGTTTCACACTCACGTCCTTCATGGTTGTCAGGGAGGAACACAGGAAACGCATATTCTCTCTTAACTGTTGCATTGAGATGAAGTCTCCCTCCCCCCCCCCCCACATTTTCACCTCCCAGGTGTGACGTTCCAGCAGACGCCATGGCCACGCAGGAGCCGTCCCCTCCCTCGTCCATGGAGAGCAACAAGCCCGGCTTCCCCAAGAAGATCCTGGGCAACAAGCTGGAGGACAAGCACCTGTGCAACTGCTGCCACAACATCCTCCGACGGCCGTTTCAGGCGCAGTGTGGACACCGCTTCTGTTCCTACTGCTTCAACAGGACTGTGAGGTGAGGAGGTAAAACAGTGTGTGGCGGCCGCGTGCGCGCGTGTGTGTGTGTGTGTGTGTGTTCTGCAGCGCCCCGGAGGAAGTACACGTGGTGCTGCTGCCGCGCTGCAAGTAAAAAGTCAAATGTTCACTAAGTTGTTTGAGTAAAAAGCACCAGAAATTTAAAATTCTCATTATGCCGAATCAGAATATTTATTATATTGTGTTTTTTTGGTATCTGTAGTACTATACTATCACAGTGTTGCTGTGCATTTATACATTTATTTGAGTAAAGGTACAGAAAGAGACGCTGAAATTACCAACGGTAAAAGTACTTGTTGTGCAGAAAGATCCATTTCAGAATTATATTTATTATTATATTGTGTTTTTTTCGTGGTTATCTTTAGCGGTGAAGAAAATGAAAGTAGTCATATCATATTTCTGCAAGAAAAAGTCGTGCATTTAGACATTTATTTGAGTAAAAGTACAGAAAGATACACTGAAATTACTCGTTATGCAGAATCTATTTCAGAATTTTATTTATTATTATATTGTATTTTTGGGGTATCATGTAGTTACAGAAGAAACAATAAGATCTTTTATTTGAGTGAAAAGTAGCACTATTAAATTTAAAATACTGTTGCAGGTAAAAGATGTGCATTCAAACAAGTATTATCATCATAATAAGCAGAAAGTACCAAAAGTACATTATTATATAATGTTGTATTTTGGGGGGCATCTGCACTGAAAACCTTTACTTGCATTCAAACTACTTAACTATTAGCATCAAAATATACTCTAAAAGTAAAAGTACTCTTGATGCAGAAACGGCCATTTCATAAAGACAATATATATTAGTATATTTGATTATAAATATTATTATTAATATCATGTATATATTGGTGGTTTCATGTGTTTATCATTTAATGTTGCAGCTTGTAAACATGGAGCTATTTGTGACTACTTTGTATACTGCTGGGTATCTTAATCTATAAAAATACATTATTAGATCAGTTATGTTTTTGTTTTTATAATGTGAATCAGAATAACTAAGAAATGTATCGGAGTAAACAATATGACATTTGACTCTGAATCGCAGTGAAGTAGAAGTGTAAATGAACAAACATACTTGTACTTCAGTAATTGGACTTCAGTAATTGGACTTCAGTAAATGTACTACAGTAAATGTACTTCAGTAAAGTAAATGTACTCTCTGCCACATGTTTTCTGTTAGCATATTTTGGGTCTGCAGTCAGTCAGTATAATGTTGTTTTATTGCAGTAATGGACCTCAGAAATGCAGCGCCTGCATCAAAGAGGATATCTTTGAGGATCCGACATCGATTTTGAAACAAGGATGTGTGAGTATAAATACATTTTTATGTATTTAATTGAGTATAATAAGTATAAATTCTCAGTATAATTTTTAATACTTGAGACAACCTCGATACCACAATACATGTGCAATACTATTTATCCAAAACACTACCATGCTTATGTCTTTTGAACTTTTAGAACACTTTCAGGAACAAAGGAGTTTTTTAATAATGACAGTGACACGCAGGATAAATGTTTCTTCTCTTTGATCTCCTAAAAATATTTCCACGTGTTAATGAAACTCACCTGGACATTATTAATCTATAACAGGGAGCACTCCTTTCTGTTTTCTCTGGTTTTTTAGGCTTTTCCCGACAACGCCGTGCGACGGGAAGTCGAAAACCTCTCAGCTGTTTGTATCAATGAGAATTGCACTTGGAAGGGCAGCATTAAAGAGTACGAGGTGAGCTGACCTTTGACCTTTGACCTACATCTGGATTTCCCTTTTTGCATTTTTATGCCTTTGTTAGAGGTTTTGTTTCTGTTTATAGACGGATCAAATATGTGCTCTTTGTCCCCAATTTCCTTAATTTTGCCTTTCTTTGTATGTAAATGTTTGCATCAATATATTTATCTATACATATATATATATATATATTATACTTCATAAGATACGATATCACTGTTTTCATCCCCAGGGGGAAATTTCTTGAATCAGCAGCAAACATCAAAATAAAATAGCAAGGCTGGACATATTACATGTAATCAAATAATTCAATTATACTCTGAATAATACTACTTATACGAAAGATACATAAAGACAGATACATTGTTAATTTCTCCTTTAATATATATATATATATATATATATATACACTACCGTTCAAAAGTTTGGGGTCATCCAGACAATTTCGTGTCTTCCATGAAAACTCACTTTTATTTATCAAATGAATTGAAAATTGAATAGAAAATAGAGTCAAGACATTGACAAGGTTAGAAATAATGATTAATATTTAAAGTATTAATTTTGTTCTTCAAACTTCAAGCTCAAAGGAAGGCCAGTTGTATAGCTTATATCACCAGCATAACTGTTTTCAGCTGTGCTAACATAATTGCACAAGGGTTTTCTAATCAGACATTAGTCTTCTAAGGCGATTAGCAAACACAATGTACCATTAGAACACTGGAGTGATCGTTGATGGAAATGGGCCTCTATACACCTCTGGAGATATTTAATTAGAAACCAGACGTTTCCACCTAGAATAGTCATTTACCACATTAACAATGTATAGTGTGTATTTTTGATTAATGTTATCTTTATTGAAAAAACTGTGCTTTTTTTTGAAAAGTAAAGACATTTCTAAGTGACCCCAAACTTTTGAACGGTAGTGTATGTACAGTACATATGAGTTATTTTTATTCCCGATTGTCTAATGTAATACGAACACACGTTCACATTCAGCCACACAAATACAAATGAAGATGAGTCACAGCCGAGTGGGAGTGAATACTTCCACAGCTTTCATTTATATGTTCTCTTCCTGTTTATTGTAATGCACCGAAACGCCACAGAAAATCCCTTTGAATATTAATAATTGTTAATAACCCGGATTGTGATTCTACGAAGGCGCTCCAGGAGTCGTGCTGTGAAGACGACGACAACAACTCAAAGCTCTGCTACTTTGTATTTATTAACGCGATGCATGTTTACAGCTGATCCACGAGGGGAAGTGCGAGTTCATGATCATCCCGTGTCCCTCCTGCAAAGAACGGATTCGCTTCAACGAACAGGAGCGCCACAACGAGCGGGAATGCCCCGAGAGGACGCTCAACTGCAAGTACTGCAAGGAGCCATTCCACTTCAAGAACATCAAGGTGAGGGATGATGTCATCACAGCTGATCAGTTCTATGTCATTTATACGTCCTCAAAAGCAACAGCGTTTTTTTGTTTGTTTTATATATATCATTTAAAAATATATATTTCAGGCGCACGATGAGATCTGTCCCAAGTACCCGATGATCTGTGAAGGCTGTGCCAAGAAAAAAATACCCAGAGAAAAGGTGAATCTATAAAAAAAAGACACTTTCAGATGCGATGGAAACATGTTGTTGCAGCTACTCATCACCGGCGTGTGCATGATTACTACATTCAGATTAGTTCTTCCAGAGATAAAGAAGTGTATAAGTATTTGGATGGAAGAATATTCGGTCAAGACGGAAAGATTACACTTGATTTTTGTGAGAAAGTGACACGTCCTTGCTGTAAAGGTGGTATTTTTGTACGGAAACATAAAATAATCTCAGTAAATCTTCACTTTGGGTCACTGTCTTTGTTTGGATGAGGAAAAAGACCTGAAAACAGGATTAAAATATGTTTTGATTTCGGATTTCTAGTATATTTTCTCATCCAGACGATTGGAGAGAAATCTTTAATTATCTTCGAAACAGTTGTAACTGTTTTGAATTGCACTTTTGGGCTCTTTCGCTAAGTTTACGCATTACACTTATTGTTTTTTTATTGGGTTTTTTTCAGTACGTGGACCACATCAAGTTCTGCAGCAAATTCAGAACTCCGTGTCGATTTCACGTCGTGGGATGTGATATGTCTGTAAGTAGCCTGACTCTAGAATATACTTTTTAATCCTCGCACGCAGATTCAGAAAAGGACTGGATCAAAATTATTCGGGGGGGGGGGGGGGTTGTCTGAATGTTTTACCTGATGTTCTGATGTCAGGAACAAAACTGAAGAGAAAAAAAAGTCGCTTTTTTAAACTTCCCAATAACTTTCATACAGTCTCTTATAGACTGCATGCATGTCATCCTCCTGTTATATATTTACCTTCTGTCCTCTCCATCTTCTGTAGGTGGAAAAGGAAAAGATTCATGACCACGAGCGCGCCTTTGCCTTCGAGCACCTCAATCTGCTGCTGCACTACATTATGGGCATGAAGGTGAGCATGGAGGTCCTGCAGCCCCAGGGACCGGAACTCTCCGGACACAAACTGGTGGAGCTCCAGCAGTCCCTCAGGGAGCTCGAGGCCAGAGTCTCCCAGCTTATCACCACCTCCTCTGGGCCTCCCGTGCAGGGAGCCTCCGCCGCCTCCTCCTCCTCCTCCTCTTCATCCTCTAGCTCCGGTCTCCCCGGTTCGACCGCTTCGGCTCCCCCCCCCCCGGCTCCCGCTCTGTCCGTGTCCACCTCCTTCACGCCTCTGCCCAGCTCGGTGGGCGCGGTGCTGGAGCTCCAGCTCCACGGCCAGAAGGCCAAAGTGGCGGAGCTGGGTCGCAGGTGCACGGAGCTCGAGGTCAAGTCCGTCACGTTCGAGAACGTGGTGTGCGTCCTGAACAGGGAGGTGGAGAGGTTTGCCACCACCATGGAAGCCGGCAGCCGCCAGCACAAACTGGACCAGGACAAGATCGAGGCGCTGAGCAACAAGGTACGACTGGAACGGGGGCCGATGTTAAAATCACGTCGCCTGGGAGTCTCCACTCAGGGAAACCTGAACACACCGAGATGACACACACACATATTTTGAAGACCATGTGTGTCTTGCGCCTCTTGAGGATGTCATCTCTCAAACGTCACGTTTTTTAAGTTTTCTCCAGTGTCAACGTTGCCCAGTGATGGTTGTCCGTACATTAATGGATACATTATAAACAGGAACTGCTAATAGATCATTCTGCATACTTGTAATGATGCCAGTTTACCAAAATGTTATTTAAAAAAAACTAAAAACACCGGATTGTAGCCCCATCATGACTCACTGAATCCATAGTGACATTATACTTCCTGTTTACATCCACCTAAGCATTGTGGGAACTGTAGTTTAATAACTTAGAGCATGATAATCCCCCAAATAGGATAAGTAACAAAATCCTTTGATATATATATTTCTTTGTCATTATTAAGGCTCAGATTTGACTCCTCAACGTGATCCTCCTGGAACACTGATGCACTCGTCTTTCTATTTATGTACAGATATTTGTGAAAATCTGTGGACATACGAAGAAAAAACGTTGCCTTTTAAAAAAGATTCTAAAATACGTTAAGAGTTCGTGATCCCGTTAAAAGCGCCGTGCGCGTGTTCGTTGTCCAGGTGCGGCAGCTGGAGCGGACGGTGGGGCTGAAGGACCTCACGGTGGCTGAGATGGAGGGCCGGCTGAGGGAAATGTCCGCCACGACCTTTGATGGCGTCTTCGTCTGGAGGATCTCCGATTTCGCCAAAAAGAGGCAGGATGCCATTGCGGGTCGAGCCCCGGCCATGTTCTCACCAGGTAACGGTGTCCATTGGTACAGTGAGGAAGTCAAATAAAAAGGTTCAACACAGGCCCAACAGAGGTGTGCACTAGTTAACTCTCCTGTTACCTTCAAATGTACTAAGAGCTTTTACAATCGGGGTCAATTTGACCCCAGCAATTAAAACCTCCAGAAAATTATTTGAATTCATATTGTTTCCCAAGTTTAAGTGTGAGCTACTTTATGTTTGTTTGTTGACTAGCTAAATAGCCCTTTAAATAAATTCAAAAGTTGATATGTTGTATATGTTTCACAGAGAAAAACAGCCTGGGGTCAAATTGACCTCGAAGAACACCGATGCGTACAACTTGTGTTCAGGACATTGAAAACATATCATCATGGGAATTTTGTGTTTTTCCAGTTGTTCCCAATAAATTAGGAAAAGTCATGAAATATGAAGCAATTATTTTTTTAAAGACGTTAAACATTGAATGGGGTCAAATTGACCCCAAAGGTAATAGGAGGGTTACGATAAAATAATCCTTTATTCGCCCCGTGGCGGGACCTCTGCAGGATTACGGCAGCAGAGTGGACCGAGCAAAGGAACAAGATGAAAACAAGTGAGATACATAAGAACAACATTTAAAAAGCATCACAAACTCAAATCTGATGTAGACTGAATGGTTTTTAATGGTGCACAGTGGAGACACTGGATTGATATTGCACAGGACAGCATAGCTGATGCAGGGTTTTACGGTAGGCTGCTGGTTTTAGGAGTCCAAACCAGTCTCAGGGTAAAACCAGCGTGAAACCGCCCACTGAGGATAACTTTAGTTCGGCAAAGCAATTGCTCCCGAAAGCCTCCGTGAAGAAGTACGTTTAGACGTTTAGACCCTCTTTTACATAAGCCCCTATGCCCCCCCCCCCCCCCTCCGTTTCTCCCTCCAGCCTTCTACACCAGTAAGTACGGCTACAAGATGTGTCTGCGGATCTACCTGAACGGAGACGGGACCGGGCGCGGCAGCCACTTGTCCCTGTTCTTTGTGGTGATGAGGGGGCTGAGTGACGCTCTGCTCAAGTGGCCTTTCAACCAGAAGGTACAAGACCTGCACTCAAATGGCTTTCGTCCTTTTTTAAATCATGAAACGCGGGAGACGGAAATGATGAAAAGTGCATGTTGGTTTTCTGAAGCTTCAAATGAAAGATGCAAGTTAACTTCACAGAGCTCTCAGAGCAACACAAGATACACCGTGATCAAGACTTTACATTTCTGTTTCCTACATCGGCCTCCTGCTTGAATAAGTGTTTATTTTTATTTTTTAAATCACATGAATATTGTGTCATTTTTATTAATTTATTTGACAGGGGAGAAAAGGTATAATTACGACAGTGTGTAATAATTTGTAAAGGTATTATAACACCTTACGTAATATTTACGGATCGAGGAAAGGTTAATATTCCAGAAAAGAAAGTCATACTTTCTGAGATTAAAGCTTTTAAATTTAGGATCAAAGAGCAGTTGAGTCCCGCCTCCTGCTCTCATTGGCCGTCTGCTCTCCTCCAGGTGACCCTGATGCTGCTGGACCAGAGCAACAGGGAGCACATCATCGACGCCTTTCGCCCCGACGTCACCTCCTCCTCCTTCCAGCGGCCGGTGAGCGAGATGAACATCGCCAGCGGCTGCCCGCTCTTCTGCCCGCTCTCCAAGCTCGACGCCAAGAACTCGTACATCCGCGACGACACCATCTTCATCAAGGCCATCGTGGACCTCACCGGCCTCTAGACACCCCCCCCGCCCCATCCCCCATCCCCCATCCGGGTGCGACAGTTTTGGCAAACGGGCAGCTCGACCATTAGAAGCTTAATTTATGGCTGGATGGTGGTCCCTTCAGGGCTCTGTTGAGGCTCAACGTCGCCGTTCAGCTTCAGGGAGACGCGCCCGCTCGCAGCTGCGTGCGGCTGCAGTTTGCTCCGTCCGGACGGCGCCGGCATCGTCGTATCCAGGCGGTCTCTCTGCGTTTCGGGGGTGTGAAAAAGCCTCTTTTTTTTTCTCCTCCTCCTCCTCTCCTCCTCCTTTTTCTTTCTTTCATTCTTTTGATGTCCCAGGTGGGTGTCGCTTCGGTTTCAGTTAAAGGAGGACACAGGAGTGAGGTCAGAGAGGTCAGAGAGGTCAGCGCGGCGGTGAGTAGGAGAAGGGATGTCGAAGTGAACAGAAAAAGGAGTGAGAGAGAGTGATAGAACCCCGTGCGTCGCGTTAGAACCCCCCGCGCGCTAGAACCGGGTTTGTAGATTACAGATCGTCGACGTGATCGTAGACTTAGAGCATGGCTTCATCGCGGCTTCTTTTTTTCCTTGCAGATTGTGGATATTGTGAGCTTCTCAATTCCAGTGTCGAGTGAATTTGCATAGACAAACGTGGAGTTATGTTATGAATAAGATGACAGGCATTTCTTTTGCCTTTTTTTTTTTTTCATTTTATTTTATTTCAGGGGCGTGCCCGCTGGCCGTTTTAAAAAAAAGTATAAAACGGCTCTTTATTTCTGACGGAGCTTTACGAAAGCTTCCTGTTTTTTTTGCTGTTGAAGAGTTGTTAGTGAATTAGCCATCCGTGATGGTGGACATTGCCTGCACGTCTTTGGAGCCAGGCTACTTTGAACATGTAAAGTTAGTGTTTGCGTATTTGTTCCTATATATTCTGGTTTTTTTGGTTTTTTTTACGTGCTTCTGATTGGTGGTTTGGTACATCTGTGGAAGATACAGTGGAGTTACCAAGGAGTCAGGGCAGCTTGCCGGTCAAGCCTGAGGCGTTAATCTCTGACAAACATCACACAGCTGGGAGTTCTCCCCCCCCCCCCCCCACACACACACACACATACTAGCTCACATAGTACAGTACCCCCCCCCATCCCTCCACCACCACCTCCACAGACTAGAGGTCACCACAGGTTTCCACAAAAATGAAGGAATGTTCCGTTCCTTGTTCTTCTGTGTGTATGCGTGTGTGTTTCTGCTGCTCTTAAGATAGGATCTAAATATATACGTGTTGGTGCAAAATATACACAAGGCTGAAATGCGACGTGAACAAAAAAACGTGTGATTGTAACAGATTGTCGTGGGTCGAACGGGCCCTTATCGACATTTATATTTATTGCAGGTCGATGTTCAGTGCAGTCCCCCCCTCCCCCACCACCCTCCCGTCCCCCCAGATAACTCTTTAGTGTTTTTAATGGGCTCTCACTGCACATAAAATCCACGTTGTAACATGTGATGTTTTCAATGTGTCCACCAGAGATTGCTGCTCGACTCACTTGGCATGCATGCTGAGGTTTCTCGAGGTTCACGGCGGCCCCTTTGAAAACCAGTCTCGACCTGCATTGAAACCTCTCTGTGCATGGGAGGCTTCAATCCATTATTCACTATGGAGTCCCCCCCCCCCTCCCTTTCTGCCACCCCCCACGTGCGTTTATTTGTGATTTTGTTTGGACGGAAAATAACCGTAGAATAGTTATTATGTTATATCTGGCGCCGCGTCTGCGGCCGCTTATATTCATAGCAATTTATAAAGATGTATCTTTCATATCATAATGTTGAAATAATCTATATATCAATGTTTTATACACGAGATGTTATAATAAACATAGTATTACTGAATACCTTATTAATTCTATATCTATATACCAGCCTTTTGTTTGTTGAGATGGTTTGAACAGGCCAGGACGACCCCCCCCCCCCCTCTCCTTGTGCAGTAAGGACTTATGATTCCTTCTAGAGTGCAATATATATGTAAATATACTTATATATGATTATGTCTGTAAGATTTTGATGACACCTTGGCTTTAAGGGTTTACAGAAGTCACACTCGACTTATTTGTTCCCATCACTCATTGTGGCGCCGAAGCAAGAGAGATGTTTTTAATGTTGAGGAGTTCATGCTGTAAGTGGTGTTTCTATTCTCACCTTTAAGAGAAGAAAATGTGTCAGTGAAGACGTGTAATTGGTAGGATGAACATTATTTTTTAAGTGGTCTTGTATCGTGCCAAAATCAATATATTACCTCCGTGTACTAACAATGTTGTATTTGCAAGATATATTGTATGTTCTATGCTAAAATATGGTGCCAAATGTTTATTTTTCAATTTGTGCTGTGTGTGTATGTGTGTGCCATTTTAATATGATGCATGTGTCACCACTTCTATGAATACTGCCCCATGACTACAAACCCTCCCAAGGTTTTGTTTTTGAATGTAAGCTTTAATAGATTAATTTTTTAACGCAAAGCAGCAGTTCTGTAAATGTGATGCAGTCGACTTGAAGCAACTTTATTTGTGCACTTTGTATCGGATTATATTGTATATTGTTTGTGCAAACAGGGTATTTCATTGAGTGATTTATGTACCTTAAATCAGATAGTAAATCTATAAATATATATATCTGATGTTGATAATATTGATGTGTTATGGACGGTAAAAAAGGACAGCAGTATGTATTAAAGTTTGCTGGTTTCAGCTTGTTTTGAGTATTTTCAATTTATTTCTTTTTTTTACTTGAAGTAAAAGTAGCAGTTTAATAATATAGAAATACTCCATTAAAAATCCTATTCCCCCACCCAAACAAAAGAAGTAAAAAAAGCCTCTAAAACTAATGTATTAAATGTGACATCAGTATTTTACTGTCGTAGCTGCTTGAGCTTGTTTGAACTACTTTGTGTACATTTATGTATATTTGGGGTCGGGCCCCTCTTGAGATTTATTTAAGATGATGATTGAGGGCTTGGAAAGAAAAGTGTGTATTCATTAATTTAAAAAATATTGTGTAATGTCTCTAAACCTTTGGTGTATTGGTGGATACTTTTACCTCTTAATAAAGCACAAGTACCTCCAAGTTGTACTTAGTTACTTCCCATGTTCTCCCACTAGAGGGCGGCAAATAAACGACCGTGTTGCTCTGAACGCAGTTACACAGGAAAAAAATGAAACTCAGAAATCCGGGAACATTGTAAAGTGCAGAGTAATTTAGAATAATTAGCATTTTCAGACAATTTACAGTCCTTCGATGACTGGAAGTGAACTTCTTCACACAAAGAACCGAGTGGGCAATTTGGCCCTCGAAACAACGACGTGCTTTGTTCCCAGCCGAGGGAACATAAAGATCAATTTGTGTCTTTCCGCTACTTAAATGCACAAAAATAGGATAATTTGTATCAAACATGGAGAGAACTTTTGGATTAAAGGCACTTTAAATACTTGACGAGTCAGACGCAGAGTGCAGAGGAGTGAGCTGACGACCTTTAGAGGACGAGGAGACGGGGACAGGGAGTCTTTCTTTTGATGATGAAAGAAAACATATTTGAATTAACGAATCATTTCATAAAATTCAATGTAATGCAATTTGCTTTAAAATAAAATATGACAAGAAGAGCATATAAATAAAAATAACAACACAGTGGCTTATAAACACCTTCGGCTCATTGAACAAAAAATGAATTCACCAGTTTGGAAAGTGAGTAAAAAATATTCTTATTTTTACTCACTTTTTTCACAGCTTCAATTAGTTGTTTTGTACATTCAGACTTTACAGTATATAGAAAACTAATGATCTTATAAAATACAACAAAATATTGTAGATTAAACTGACCAATACAAGAAATAGACACAATTAATTAAACCTGCTTTAACTTTAAAGGCTTTTTAAAAGATTTTTTTTTAAACAGGATTGTAAGGGTTACAGGTACAAGTCACAAGCAGATGGAAAAACAAAAGTCTTTTACTGGAGTTTTCAGGGTAAAAATAAATAAATATATATATATATGAACTCTCCACACCCTGGCACAAGCTATTTGAAGATGTCACATTGGGCTCTGAAAACATTTTGTGTTGTGAACATTTTAATAATTGTGTGTTGCAACCTCTAAACCAAATGTTCAGTTCTTTTGAGATGATCTCATGTTACATTGTGCATGTAAAGGCAGTGTGGTCTTTACATTGAATTGATGCTTTAAGCATTTAGGAGGCTCAGTGTCTCGCTTAAGGACACGTTCACATGCAAGACGGACGGGGATCAAACCGCCGACCATGTGGATTTAAGGACGACCTTCATCAAGACTGATAAGAGACTCGGCAGCGTAAATTAAAAGGCCTTCAGTTTAGTCTGAAAGTTTGTGAAGGCAACAACCTTCAGAGCCCCGCCCTAAAGAATACTCTTCAGGCGTTATGGTCTGTTTGACCATAATTTACTAAATGAACATGATGTTGTATTGAAGATGACTTTAATCTAAAGTTTGAGACCATAAACTCACGTTTATAATGTTTACTGAGGTAAAAATTCAAGTGAGAAGTGGAGTCATTTTCTACAGACTTCTATACAATCTGACTTATCTTTGCAACCCGGAGGAGTCGCCCCCTGCTGGTCAGTAGGGAGATTGACATTGGCTTCACTCATGTGGTCGTAACTCTGTTCAGAGGTCGGAGGATGTCGCATGCTGTACAGATTGTAAATCAAATTTGAGATTTGGGGGATTTTTGGGTTCCACAAAATAAATTGAATTAAAGATCAGAAACATCTCAAATGACCCAAAAAATCGGCGCATCATCATTTCCCCGACGACACGGACGTAGAGCAGAGCGTTGTTTTAACTCAGAGGACTTGTTGTGTTGACATGAGGATGTTTGCAGGCTGTCCCGGCGGTGCAGGCATGGATGGAATAAACATTTGCGTCTTCTTTTTCCCAACACATGTTGATCTGTTTTCTGCTCCTCTGTTTAACCTCCACAGAGATGTTCCGTTGTCGTCCTCTCTGTTGGAAGGATGTTGACAGTTGTTGGGCTCAGTATGTGTGTGTGTGTGTTTCTCAGATAACTGTTTAACGTGGATAAATTGCTTGCATCCAATTGCACATGTTTGAGGATAATTTACACCTATGTTGACGCTGAAGGTGGAAAGAAGTAGTAGAACACCCAAACAAAAGTAATTAAAGTAATAAAAAAGTACAAAAGCAATAGAAAGTACAACAGTAATACAAAATTAACAGAATAATAATGACTAATAAAGTAATAAAAAAGTGCAAACGTAATAACAAATTAAAAAGTAATGAAAAAGTAAAAAAGTTATTAAAAGTAAAAAAGCAATAAAAAAGTAATAAAGAGTAAACAAGTAATAAAACGTAATACAATGTAATATAATAATAAGAGGAAGGGGGGGGGGAGTAGTACAGTCTATTAAAACTACTATTAAAAACAAATACAGTAATACCAAGTAATTTAGTTGGCATGAGTCCGCGTTAATCTTGCTGCATCTGGTCAGGTCAGTCAGGAGAAAACGCTGAAAGTCAACTGAGAGCGTGAGATCTGGCACATATGCATTTATTTTGCATTGATATGCACACCAGCTAACCTAATAAATCTAAGAAATGAAAGTATTCCTACATTTTATGTTACACCCATCAAATATAAATATATTTAGTTGTGTAATTGATTTAATTAAATGTATCAAACCATATTTAAATGTGTCACCTCTAAGAAGGGCTTGAATTGTTTGTTGAGTGCTGTAACTGGAACAATATCACTGTTATTGGATCAAAATTACTGTAAAGTAATACAAATTAATAAAGTTATACAAAATAATGTATGAAAAAGAAAAAAGTAATTAAAAGTAATACAAAATTTAAAAGTAATTAAAAAGTTAAAAAGTAAAAAAGTAATAAAAAAGTAATAAAGTAATCAAAAGTACAAAAGTAATGAAAAATTACAAAAGTAATAAAAAGTACAAGAGTAATGAAAAAGTACAAAAGTAATACAAAAGTAATAAAAAGTACAAAAGTAATAAAAAGTACAAAAGTAATGAAAAAGTACAAAAGTAATAAAAAGTTCAAGAGTAATGAAAAAGTACAAAAGTAATGAAAAAGTACAAAAGTAATAAAAAGTACAAAAGTAATGAAAAAGTACAAAAGTAATGAAAAGTTCAAGAGTAATGAAAAAGTACAAAAGTAATAAAAAGTACTAAAGTAATGAAAAAGTATAAACGTAATAAAAAGTACAAAAGTAATGAAAAAGTACAAAAGTAATAAAAAGTACAAAAGTAATAAAAAGTACAAAAGTAATAAAAAGTACAAAAGTAATGAAAAAGTAATAAAGTAATAAAAAGTACAAAAGTAATCAAAAGTATAAAAGTAATCAAAAGTAAAAAAGTAATAAAGTAATCAAAAGTACAAAAGTAATGAAAAATTACAAAAGTAATAAAAAGTACAAGAGTAATGAAAAAGTACAAAAGTAATAAAAAAGTACAAAAGTAATGAAAAAGTACAAAGGGCTTGAATAATTTTTGAGTGCTGTAACTGGAACAATATCACTGTTATTGGATCAATATCACTGTTGAGCTGGGACTACAAACAAGAACACAGAGTGTGGAACGTCCGTTTCGGTACTAATGAGATTTAAGTCGTCCTTGTGGCTGCAGACGGGAAAGCAGATGGAAAAAATTCGGACTGAAATATTCCACTTGTTTCCTTACTGTAGGACATCCAGAAAGACCCCGAAAAAATGTTTGGACCGGATGGAGACTCACGTTTAGCTCTTTAATAAAAGAAAATACGTGCTTGAAAGACATTAAGCTTTCTTTGATTTAACAGAAACTAAATTGGGTTTATTGCAGAGTTTTAATTTGGAAACAAGGACGTTTTCTGTTTAGTTTCTCACCAAAAAGCTGGGCTGCATAAAAATGCATTTCCACATCTATTTTTACCAGCTAACGATCATCTTCTTCCGGCCTCTGCTGGTGTTTTGCTGCGTTTACCACCACCTGTCAGTAGATTGGTGTGAAACCATTGGCAGGAACCATTGTCTTTACCCATGTCCAAGTACAGTCCCTTTTTTAAGTTTGAACATAACTAAACCACTTGAAATTTTTCAATTCCCATCCCAGAAAGAAAAGTTGTACAAAACTATGCGCAAAAAAACAACGTCCCCGGATCATGTTTGAGGTTTTTCGCATGATATCTGAAGAGTTGAGACGGACGTCACCGTGCTCAGCGCAACAATAAGCTCTACATAAGCCAGGCGATTGAGAATGACGGAGGCTTTAACACATCGGCATTTTCGGATCTTTCTCTTTAAGACATCAAGCCCGGATGCCAGCGGCCTCCTCAGACTAAACAACCAGAGGACTGAATGTGTTGTTTGGTTCCATGGAAACGTACTGTGGCTGTGACCCCATGTGGGGTGATAGACGACCCGACCCAGAGTCTGCACAGAGGTCTTTACTCTATCAACCTTTATTTTGTTTATTGTGCATCCATTATCACTGGAGAGGGCAAAGGTCAGCTGTTACTCATGAATTAGGCCTGTTCATACATTTGAAGTGGAATTGTTGGATTTATGACATCTGCGCTATTAAGTAAGGGTGTTTTTTGGTGAATAAATGCTAAATTGCTCTCTAATAATCTCAAATTAACTTGGTTTAGGGCTTCAAAACACAATTATTTCCATTTTTCCATGTTTAGAAATGTCCTTCACAAGTGTCCAATGGAACATTTTCACTTTGCTTTTTTTGATCGACCAACAGTCCAAAAGCTTATATAACTGGGCTATATTTTCTAAATATAACTGAACATATTTTATTGAGCTACAAATTAATTTTTTCGTTGAACTCGTTAATCACTGATTCGGTTCATTTCCAACAATTAAAATCAAATTTGTCTCTATCATACGATTGAATTTAAAATCATATCCAAATGGCACTTAAGATGTAATGGTTTAATCTAATATCACTTAGTACTTTAATATTCATAAATTAAACAATGCTCAACACAGATGTCACAATTAAGTTGGAGTTAAACTGAAATAAATACATTTATTCAAGATGTGTCATTATTAATAACTACACTAATAAGTGGACACAGTGTCACTGTGGGATTTTAATTACATTTTCCTTGTGTCACCAGATTTCATTTTTACATGTGGAAGCATTTTGACGTTTCCCTTAAAGGTAAACCACTTGGTTTAATTGGTTCACCATGTTTTTTACTGGACTATTCTTTTTCTTTCTTTTTTGCCCACTATGCATTGTCTTCCTAGAGATTCAGGTCAGGCCGGAGTTACTCTACTCATCAGCTGAAGTGTGATGATGTCACCATTTTAAAGACTCTGCGTAATGTCACTTTAACCAGACGGGAAGCCGGCGCGCTCTGCTCATTGCCCAGAAATGTGGCTGTTTGAAAGATTGTGGCTGGAGAGTGCTGTTAAAGTTAATGAGGTGCTGTTATTTAAAGTGAGGTGCTCTGCAGGAAGGAACAGTGTTGTGTTATTTAGGTGAGGAATGTGGATGAAGTGTGGAGTGTTACTCCACCTCCTGGTACAAACTTAAATATCTATATTATGTATGGCAATACATTCATTTTCCCCTTAGGTGGAATTTGTATACACTTCACACCTCCAGAGTCAGCAGAAAGTTGACATCAAGAGGTGGGGTTGTGTAGAGTGGAACAACTATTTAATGGACTGCCATGGCTCAGGTATTCATGTTGCCCTCAGGAAGACTTGGAATAATCTGAATACGCTTGATTTATTCCCTCAGTAAACATTGTAAACATTAGTTTATGGTCTGAGTCTCAAGTTTCAAGTCTTCTTAACCCTCCTGTTACCTTAACATTGACTAACATATTTTACCCTCGGGGTCAATTTGACTCCAGCAATTAAAACCTCCAGAAAATTATTAGAATTAATATTGTTTCCCAAGTTTAAGTGTGAGGTACTTTATGTTTGTTTGTTGACGGCCTAAATAGCCCTTTAAATAAATAAAAAAGTTGAAATTTCTTATATGTTTGACACAGTGAAAAACAGCCTGGGGTCAAATTGACCCCAAAGAACACCGACGTTAAACATTGAATGGGGTCAAATTGACCCTAAAGGTAACAGGAGGGTTAAACATTGAATGGGGTCAAATTGACCCTAAAGGTAACAGGAGGGTTAAACACAGCATGCAGTTCATTTAGTACATTATTGTCCATTCAGAGTCAAATAGACCATAAGGCAATGCTTTAGGGCGGGGCTACCTTGTGATTGACAGTGTGTTACCGTGTGTAGGGCCTACAGCATCTCTACAACGATGTCACTCCCCCACAGTCCAAATTTGACCGCTTTTGTTCACTGGTTGCAAAAAGCCAAGATAGCGGCGGCAGAAATCCAAGACGGCGACCGCAAACACAGCAAACTCGAGGCTTCGGAACCGCAGCTCACGAACCAACGGGTGACGTCACCACGTCCGCTTCTTATACTCAGTCTATGCTTCGTATCGTTGTTAGCACGATGAACATGCCACCTGCTAAACGTCAGCACTTTAGCACGATTGCGTGAGCATGTCTGGACGCCAACGCGCCAAACTAAGACGGTGAACGCGGTCAATATGACACCCGCTAAACGCCGACACGTTAGCATTGTCGCTGGTAGCATTTTAGCATGCTGATGCGTACATCGCAGACGCAGAGTCATCGTCGAGTGCTCGTAGACACACGTGATCCCTCTTGAAAAAGACTCCCTTCCTGTTGACAGTAGCCTATTACGTATCCTCTCTACTCCAAACATTTACGTGTACTGTCATGGCTGACGTATACTGCCTCCCCTCCCCCCCCCCCCCCCCCCCCCCGAGATGAAGATGTATCTTCGTGACGGCAATCACGATGGCATGTCTGGTCTCGAATGTCTGTTGGCAGTCTGCCGTCCAAAGGGGATTAGGAGCAACACCTGCAGTTCCTCTGTTTATTTAGTCTTCATATTTGAACGTCATATTCCAAGACCTCGTCTTTAAATCTCAAGACCGTAGAGTTGCCTGGAAGCCCTGAAAGGAGCCTCGCAGCCAGATTGTTGGAGACCCAAGTGGACAGTAATGCGTCGAGAGAAGCCCGGTATTTGAGTCAACCAATACAAAACCAATTGACACAGTATTATATGTTGGGAGTTCACGGTGGGAGAGCAAGCTGCGAACAATACCATGTGGATTTTACAGGAGCCCCAGTTTCCATGTCCGTGTTCTGGAAGGTGTTTTACTGCTGCAGCTTCAGTCAAGGGAGCTGTGGTTCGAGACAATGGGCTGTTGTGCGAATGTGTGAACGCGTGAGATTCCAGCGATATTCACGATTTGTTGATATGAGAATTAAGACATACACTACCGTTCAAAAGTTTGGGGTCACTTAGAAATGTCTTTATTTTTCAAAGAAAAGCACTGTTTTTTCAATAAAGATAACATTAAATTAATCAAAAATACACTCTATACATTGGTAATGTGGTAAATGACTATTCAAGGTGAAAGTGTCTGGTTTCTAATTAAATATCTCCATAGGTGTATAGAGGCCCATTTCCATCAACGATCACTCCAGTGTTCTAATGGTACATTGTGTTTGCTAATCACCTTAGAAGACTAATGTCTGATTAGAAAACCCTTGCAATTATGCTAGCACAGCTGAAAACAGTTATGCTGGTGATATAAGCTATACAACTGGCTTTCCTTTGAGCTTGAAGTTTGTAGAACAAAAGTAATACTTCAAATATTAATCATTATTTCTAACCTTGTCAATGTCTTGACTACATTGTATATTCATTTGATAAATAAAAGTGTGATTTTTCATGGAAGACACGAAATTGTCTGGGTGACACCAAACTTTTGAACGGTAGTGTAGGTGCCACTCAGGGTCAGAGGTTAGCAGGTTTGTCTTACAATCAGGAGGTCGGCAGTTCAATCCCCGCCCTAGTCGATGTGTTCTTGAGCAACACACTTTTAACCCTGAATTGCTTCATGTCGCTGTTTCTACGGTGTATGAATGTAACATGAAAGTAAGTTGTTTTTGATAAAAGCAACAGCGAAATGAAATGTAATGTAAAGACATGGGCGCCAGTGTGTCATTCTACCATTGTACATTGTAGATCAATATTCATGAATTGAAATGCTGGTTCTCGTAAACATTATATACCTTGGAAATTTAAGGTGAAAAGATAAGTCGATTGATGTAAAAAATATAAACACAACTATTTAAATTCAGTAATTTCAATCATTACTCAAACAAGAAAGCCAAACGTTCACTGATTCCAGCTCCATTAAATGTAAAAATGTCCTTTTTTCTCTCCTATATTTTTGTGTTGTATAAACAATTCAAGTTTTGCTGTGATTTAATTGCAATAAACGATGCAAAATTCACTACATAATGATGCGGATTTGTATAAAAGTCTGCAGTCTCATTTTTTGTTCTCTCCGCAAGACGACAAGCAAACAGATTTTAAAATGTTTATATCAACACTCGACCCAAGATAAGCGCAAAGATAGTGGATGGATGTTATTATTTTACTCCTCAAAATACTTTTTATTCCACAACCAGAATTTGATCACTTTAAATTACTTTGCAGATTCAGATTAATACTAAATAAAAATGATAACATTAGTGTTATCAAAGATGAATATAAACTACCCTGCCGCTTATAAAATAATGGAAATCAGTTCCACCTTGCTGCAACATTAACATGATGCTTCCACAAAATGCATCATTATTTATAAAAACAATACTATAATAGTATTCTGACTCTGTATTCTTTCAGTAAAACATCTGAGTACTTCCACCACTGTTCCTCTTGTGTTAATCATGAAAGGAGATGCCTGTTGTTTCACAGAATCAAGAGCGCTTGACTTTGATAAGCCACATGTCTGATTAAAGTTCATGCATGTATACTTATGCTTAATAGTATCATGTTCTCGCTTATTATCGTGTCCTACATTGGGTAGCAGTGAAATTAGGTCAGTCCTCGGGCTCTAAGCAATACATAATTAAAAAAGACAGGATACAGTCACGCTTCACTTGCTCTCTCTGCACAAAATGAAGCACCGTGTGGTGTGTGAGGAGGTTACGATATGTAGGACGATTAATAATGTCCTAATGAGTAATAATGAAGTGTTTAACAGACGGTCTGATGTCAGCTACAGAAGCTACAGAAGCTACAACTGTAATGTTGTCGTGCCATAAAACACAGTTGATCCCATGTTGACAAACAAACTCCCTCAACTGATGATGTCATACATTTTTAGAGTAATGACCTGCAAATAAATCATGAACTTCACATTGCTGGTATAGTTTTAAAGCTCTTAGGAAGCTTCTCTTTGTGTAATCCACATGTCTTTCAATCAGCCGCGTTGTTATCTCCTAAATAGCCGTCGCTGTTAGATAAATGAGCTTCTGGGATTTATTTCTGGGTTTTATTATTGTTCCTGGATCAAGTATTCATTTTGAACTATACTTACTGAAAAAGTCTTGAGATCTTCAAGGGCCTCCGGTTCTTTTTGGAAAGCCTCCTGGAGAAAAGAGGAGAATGTTTATGGTTTGAGTTTTTATTTGTATGACACAATTAATGAGATTGGCACAGGACATGCCGAAAGAGAAAGATATACTGGGAGCCTGATACATATCTTCAGTAGTTGAGAAAACCCTTCTGTCTGGATCTTTATGGTACAAATTCTTACATTTCACTTTTGGTAACCCATTTGTTTTGAAGACTGTAAATTAACCTTTATAAATCCACTGGGACAAACGCCAGTCACTGCTGGAGCTTATTGAATAACCAGGCATTTCTAAAGATGCCTGAAAAATTCACTAAATCAAGTAATTGTATCGCAATAGACTTTAAATTTAGGCAGGTTTTTATAAGTTGTGGGCTGAACATCAAGACATGATTTACTAATGCTGTAAATCAGCTGCACAACCTTTGGTTTGCCAGGTTGTGAGATTGTCTCTTTTGGCTCGCTGATGTTTATCCTCCTCAGGCATTATTCTGTCATTTCAGTTCTAAAAGCTTTTTACATTTACGAAATATACAAAATCAATGCATTCACTACTTTTTTGCTTTTATACATGTCGACTTGATGACTTACTAATGGCTTACCACGACCAAGAATGACTTGTTAATGGAAATTGTGATGAATTGAGAAGATAAATATCAGCCACAACCTGGCAACCCAAACCGTTGTTCTAATAAATCAATCTGAATCTTAACAGCGACTCGATGATCCAATATCATCAATGGAAAGTTTAAATAAAGATGCATATCTTTTTTTCAAGCTGCTGATTTATTTTGCAGCTCTTTGCCCATGCAGTAATAAAGATGCTAAATCATATTTTAGTTGCATTTTGTATCGATTGCAGCCGCCGCCCTGAATTGAATTAAAAAGAAACGCCATCGTGGCAGACGTTGTGACATCGACAAAGATCGTATTGTTGTCCACAGAGTTGACACAAACGGTGGAGAATAGATGTAATGAATGGCTTATAACTGACCTATAATAATAATATGGAGTAACTATTTAATTATGCGTCAGAATTGTCTCACCTGTGATCTGCTGGTGTCGTCCTGTAGCGATGATGTCATCTCACAACGACCTGATGCATCAGATTCATGATGTTGACTCCTTTTTAAAAATGTGCTTTACTCTCCTGGCTTTGTCTGCTCTCGTGGGTTGCCTCTGAAAGTAAGAGTCTGGTGTTGTATCTAACATTATACATTACAGTCGTTCATATCAGTGCCAAAGTACACATCTGCAATACAATACCAATGAATTGTGCACGTGGGATTAACTCTGCTACTGCTGGCGTTGAGCCACGCATCACAAACAGCTCTGCATCATCTGCTACAAGTATTAATATCATACAAAACATGCACAAAATTGATGAGTAGCCAAAAAATGTAAGAGAACTCTTGTCAGCACATTTTAAGGAACATTTGTACTCTGTCAAATGTTTCTCTGGAAACCAAATATTTAAAGAAAATGACAAACAAGTCGTATCACAGAATGTAATGGTGAAAAACAGAAGAGTAGGTCCCAGTAGATCCCTCGTATGACAACATGTTTTATTTGTTGGACTCTGAACTCTGGAAAGGCAGCATGCATATTGATCTACTAGTGTTATGTAACTTCACCAATGTTTAAAACAAAGTATGCGCAGTATAGCTTATTGTAGCGTGCAATTTAACTTCAAAAACTCCTCTTTCCACAAAACATGTTCGTTGCTGCAGTGATGAAACTAATCGGCGGTTATGTGTCTTTACTTGTGCCAATCCATCTTTTCTTTCTTCTCTGAAATCTAAACTCGGGGTTTGAACGTTATCTGCAGATACTGATCTGATCCCATGGCTTTCTTTATCTGGATTCAAAACATTGTGTCCTGATTATTGTTATTCATGTTTTTGCTAATTTGGAAATTGATGAATTAAGTTACCAATGGCGTCGAAAAATGGGAAAGATATGTAATATGCAGAGGTGTACATATGTGTACTCACCACAGTAAGAATTGTTTTCAATTAGTTGTACTAAAGGAATTTAAATGTTGTAAGTATTTTTTTTAAATTACGTCGACAAAATACGGCTAAAGTCACTGAACTCTTGTTATATTTTGTTAACATTTGTAAAATGTAGTTTCTCCACAAAGACACTTGCACAACCACAACTTTAAATGGTGTGTTTACCAGATTCTTGCTCACACCTTTTGTTTTATTAAAAGAAGTAATTTAGCGTGATAAAAGCATACTAAACGACCAACTTCTCGACTAATTGATTAAAATAGGGCCCCTATAAAATATAACAAACAAAGCAGAGAAGTTCTATGCCAGCACACGTTTGTCTGGATAAACAACAATAAGTGGTTAATTGATGGTTATTAGCTGCATCGGTAGAGAAATCATGTTGGGTGTTGAACACTAATGACTAATACAATGAAAACAAGTTTACAATCTTTCCTTTCTAGGAACATGAAGTCAACCGATGATACTCTGTGGTAACAATGAACACACTCAGAGGAGAACTGGTGAAAGAAGATGTACTCATCACCTCCCTGTCTCCACATAACCCCCGAGGTGGAAAAACATCCACAGTGACAGAAGAGGGGAATTCTTGTTGGTGTCCTGGTAGTCGCGTAACTCTGAAGCTCTGGCCAACGGGCCGAGGATTCCCTAAAGCTACTTCTTGTTTATCGGGACCAAAAACATAAATCAGAGGTTATTTTTACAAGAATTTCATCGTGGCCCGGCCTCCTAGAGAAACACATCAAAGGCTCCGAGAGGGTATCCATGTCGGCTCTACCTCCCGCCTGCTGACAGCATAAACACAGAATATCTTGAACATATTTAACGCAGGACCTCAGACACTCCATGCCTTCTCCACAGGAACCCCAGAGTTACGTGTTATATGGGCTTTAAGTTAAGCCACAGGTCAGCTCTCCTTTCTCAGGTTATCTATCATGTGCTTTTCCTTTAGTTTCTGCCATAAACCTTTTAATATATTTTTTAATTTAACCCCTCTTTTACGCTGACCTTTAAACTCTAGTCTTCAGTCTCTTTATCCTGCAGGGTGTTCATGTTGACTTATTATTGGGCCCATAAGCTCAGCTTTACAATGTTTGCTGAGTTAATAAAACAAGAGAGAAGTAGAGAAGTTTTTCTCATAGACTTCTATACAATCAGACTTCGTTTAGAAACAGGAGGAGTCGCCCCCTGGAGGTCAGGAGGGGAAATGCACGTTTTAAGACACTTCCTGATCGCAGCCATCGTGGAGTCCAAGATGGAAAAACCTGGCTATGAGTAGCAATATTGATTTTTTAAATGTCATTAAAAAGAAATGGAGGATACTTGTGTATATATAAAAATGTAAATAAGACATTTTAGATGTAATGGAACATTTAATAATTGACTACAGCTCTGATGAAAACTGGGTCCTTTTCATAACTGAGTGCAAAAGAAAACAACAACGATTGGGGGGGAAATAAATTGAATATAAATATATTTTTGAAAGCCAATTCAACTCACAGAGACAGTAGATTATACAGGACATCCAATAAAAGTAGACATGTGCCCAGACCTCTTCTGTTCTGTTGATGGCTTATTACCGGTATTGATTTGGGCTCCTTTTTAACTTTCAGACTTCCTGCAGCGAGGCAGATGACAACATGCACATATCAGCTGATGTTGGCAACATGTTTGTTCCCGCTTAAAAATAATCAACTGTTTACTTTTATATAAACATATTTTTTAATGACTGAATCGGTACATGTTGTGATACTGGATCGTGTTTGTTGCTCTGGGATTTGACTGACGTATATGTCGGAGGATTCTTCTCGAGGACTTATCGCATTTGCTCCAGTCGGATCGGTGGACAAACGTCTTTTACTGTAAGTGTTGAGAGATTTATGTTTTTTCTCTTAATATTGGCCCAAAACTGTCTTATTTATCCACAATCATTGGTGTTATTCAGCAGACATTAATATCATTGTTCTGAGTGACTAGATTTGGTCACGGCTGCGTCAAAGGAATTGTGGGCAAAGAATTTACAAATGAGTAAATGTGTAAATATATATTTCTTGTATTTCAACCTCATAAGTCCATATATATATACTTTACTTGAGCCTTTACATGTTATACTACTTTCTACTTCTTCTCCACCACAGCTGTAACATGTGTGATGCGTGCACGTTATTGCATCAATAATTAGAATCCAGTAATATATTATTCTAAAATTATTTTACTTTTGACACTTTAAGTATATGTTGATGCTATTACTTGTGTACTTTTTCTCAAGGTTTTGAATGCAGCACGTTTACATGTAGCTGAGTATTTTTACACTGTTGTATTGTTTCAGTAGAAGTTATGAATGCTGGATATCTGCTTCTTTTGTTAGCCCGTCAACTTGTATTTGTTGACTGTATTTTAATGTAATTGAGCTTTAAATGCGAAACCACCATTTTTCTTGGGATGGTTGGAAAATATATTTAAATCAGACTTGCAATATTTATCATGACATACATATTCTAGTATACACTTTGTTTTCCTATGTTAGTCATGACCATGACCATGACTGGAAGGAAAACCACTATTATGCAAAATAAAGTAAATTTTTTTTTGGGGGGGGGGTTATTATTTTACAACACTTGAAGTTTTGTCTAGTCATGAGCATTATGAAACAGCGGGTTCTGTGGCTCACAGCTGTAACGTAACTATTGTTTTGAAAAAAGCAGCTGGCTGCTGTGTCTGCACATCTGGTTAAGACCGACTGCACCCCCCCCCCACACACACACATCCCTCCCCCCCTCATCACTCTCACTGTTTGAGATGTTTGTGTCTCCCTCTCCATGGTTTTAGAAACAGCAGCCACGCTCTCCTGGAGATGGATGGCGGTTTGAGACAAACAGAACGCTAAATGCAACCCAGGAAGTTTGTCAAACAGCAAATCTCAATATCCTCACAGGAAAAACAGATTGTCATGGGGGCACTTGTGCAGAATGAAACATGTAGATACCTTGTAGTATTCAAGCAGCTATGGAAACAATATTCCTCTGATATACCTTTCTAGCATGGGACACATGTGGTGGCAAGAGTCAAACATAACTTGTAACTATCGGCCTTTTTAAAGATCAGTAGTTATTGGGGCTGTGACTAACAATAGTTTATATTTAGGATTCGTCTGCTGATTTTTTTTCAAAAATTGGTCAATAAAGTGTCAGCAGATTGTGAAACATTTCCAAAGTCATATCTTGTATGTGTCTTTATTGGACGTCACGTTATGCTCACATTGCAAAATAGAAAAACAGCAACAACAACAAAAATAAGTAATTGTCATATTTAGGATAATGAAGCTGATTAATCAATCTTTAAAATATTTTGCAGACTTCAGACATTCATGTTTTCTAGAGAATGAAGCCTATACTCACTTAGGAGATCCCCTGACCTCTCCTCTAGCACCACCATGATGTCAAATACTGTTGGTTTATGGCCAGATACCTGCAACCATTATGGCATTCCCATCAGCTTCTGCCCTATTTTGTGGTCAAGTTACACCAGAAAAGATGATGAACAGTTTAAACCTAACGCCTGCTGATGTTTAGCAGATGTCGAATATTGTGCGCATGCTGACGTGTTGACATGCTGCCATTGGCTCAAAAAGCACTGCTGTAGTCTCGTGTTTATTAATTAATTCGGTGTTTAGTAAGTAAAATGTCACACCTTTTTCCAAGAGTTCAAGTTGACATCTTGTTTTGTTTTTGTCCGGCTAACAGTCTAAAACACTGCGATATTAAATGTACGTTGATAGCCGCATTACATTTGAATTTAACTCAATGTAATTAAGTTTGTAATCAGTTACTAAGGAGGCAAACATACCAATACATCCTCCCATCGCCTCTTAAACCTCTCAATCCATCTGTGCAGCAGCTGCAGCTGATTGCAATTCAATTCAATGCGTTTTAATGCAAAATTCTCCCCGAAGCTCAATTTGTAAGCAGGATGTCGACGTGAGGATGGACTCGCATGAGTTAGTCCACGGAAATGTTCCACCTCCCACGGTCACCCGCATGCGAAGGCAGCAGTGCGGTTGTCATGGGAACAGCACATTATTTGCGGTGTTTTGGGGTTGGTGAGTTGCTTGAAAAATCCCAACGCTGACTTGATGGACACGGAAAGTCAATCATATGGAACAGCTGTTGCACCATTTGGGCAATCCTCCTCTATTGGAGTAGTTTTATTTAAGTGAGTAGTGTGTAGCGTGTCTGTTAGAGTTCATATTAAACATATAATAATGAATAAAATAGTGCTATAAAACACCTCCTAACCAGTGCACTTAATTAAGTTTTTTATTGTCCCTTCTCTAATGGATTAAAATGACCAGTTGGTGGAAGAAAACTTAAAGTACAGACTTCTTAGTGTGCAGCTGCAACTACTGTCGATTAATCCTTCTCGTTTTCCCCCAAATATGGTCTAAGAATATAAAAAATGCCACTGACAACTTTGCAGAGCCCCAATGTGACGTCTTAAAATGTATGAAACAACAGTCCCAAAGCCCATATATTCAGTTTGCATGTCGGAAAAAGAAAAGCAGGAAGATTCTACGTGGACATTGACGAACAGCTGATTTGATTAAATTGATTTAAATGTTTGGTTTTGGTCGACTGGCTAAAAAAACTCAAGAATGAAAAGTGGATGAAGAATTTTTCATGAATCTCGTTCTCCCGACGAGGACTTCGATTCATGACTCACATTTGGAAGAACTTCACTCGTGAGCAGCAGGAAGACTCGGTAGTTTGGTGTTCGCCACAGTCGGGTTGGACTCGACTGCTTCTCCCTCCCTGCAACAAAGTTTGATTTGGCCCCCGAGAAATGTTTAAACTGGAGCGTCGACGTTGGTGGTGCTTTTTTTTCCGGATATTTTTGTACAAAATCCCTTATTTACATTGAACATATCATCTTGTATCGTTGACATCATCCCTTCTGTCACTACCGCTTTGAAGAGATACTTTCCAAAAGTTATTCTAACGTGATAGAAGGCCTTTGTAGTCTCTCTATCAAAACTGATCCTTTGCTAAGCCCCGCCCCCTGCTGTTACCTCCCCCTGAATAAACAATATGTGATGATACATCCAAGATGTCAAACTGATTTAATGAAATGAAGGAGTTCCACCGTTCCTGTAAATAAAAGTATGTCTTTATTCACTGATGATGTACGTTCATCATGGAAGTGTCTAGAAGAAACATTTAGAAACGTGCGTCTCTTTCTAACGTTTAGCTCCAAATCACCAAAACCAGCCCGGTGATGATTGAGTCGGTGATCGTTGTAGGACATCGGTCAGACATGTTGGATGCCACTCTATGATTGGTGAGAATATGTTCGAGGGGCGGGGCTTAGCGAAGGGGTCACCTTCACAGCAAAATTCCTCGTTTGCCCCCCCGGCCACTGTTTCCTTGTTGATGTTGTCCCCCGCGTCTCGTACTCAGCTCTTATGGACAGGAGGAATGATCAGAGACACAAATAACTCAAATGTGAAGTAAAAAAAAAAAAGTATGTTTACTTCATAATCATTCTAAATGACAGCAGTTTGATATTAGCTGTTTAAATTTTTTGTTGTTGATTACATTCCTTTTGCTTTCCAGTAATGAATCCGATTTAATGGACACTTGGCACATTGATGTTTAACTTATCGTGGACATGTTTATCCAGTAGTTTGACTCGAGCTAACGTCTCCCAGTAGCCTGATAAGCATGACATCACCTCTCCGCTGTTGTTTGGATCACAAAGCAGCTGTGGAACTTTCTAGATTTATCTCCGTTTTGAGCTGGCATGTCAACCAAAACTCTTCTTTATCCTAACTCACATTTCTCCATATATTGGCTGATGATGCTCCCCTGGAAATGATTAGAGGTGTCTGTTTGGAATTTGTGAGTCAGCGCATGAAACGAGAGACAATGCTTCTGCACATGGAAAAAAAATCAACGACAAACTGAATATTTGAGGATTTGGTCTAGTTTCCAGATTTAGAATGACTAAAAAAGGTGAATTAATTGTCTATGAATTCGGTGTTTTTGGACCTCACCAGATTACTGAGTCGCTGAGCGGTATTGACGTGATGAGGAGGTTGTCATGGAAATACCCTCCGAGGATGTGAATGAAATGACATGACCTCATCTGGTAAATATTTGGTTGTGTGTTTTTGTTGATGTTTCCTACCATATAATATACAAATGGAATCACGGAAAAAAAATGTTCGTGGCTTTTCACGCATTTACAGCGCCGAGCTTTGACTGCAGTCCCCGTAAGAAGTTAGAACATCGATGTACAACGCGACTGGATAAACTCCTGATGCCTGTTAAATCATCTGCATGGCCACTTTGAATAATGCACATTTCGCTGGCTTCAACTTCATGCATTATTATTATATTTGTAGAATTTTGTTAATCTGGATTACTCATCTCAAGTGTTATTCAGAAACTGAGGGTGTTTGTGTGTTAACGCCCCGGCCATGCAAGTAACGATAATACGTGTAAACATATGAAGTCTAAGAAGACATAATAACACCAGAGACTAAAATAGAAAAGCAATATCAAGCATGACATTAGGAGTGATTTTGAAAAGAAGTCGGAAATTAGATTGCACTGGAAATTGAAATGTAATATGGCACGATGTTGAAAGTAAGTTATACATATATATATATATATATATATATATATATATATATATATATATAATATGTATTTATATACCCTTAGAAATATGACCAAATATTCTAAACAAATAGAGCAAATCTAAGATAAGCCTGCTTCATATAACGGCCTATAGTCGCCCTGCAGTGATGCAATTAATGAGGAAAATATCTCTGTACAGCACATTTAATGCATCTCGACTCACGGAAAATCTCAAACATGCATTGCCAAACTTTTTTGTTATCAGACATAAAAGGATCTCTAAAAAAAAAGATAGCGATCGGTTGCAGACGCCCCGTGTCCTTCCTGTGGCTGTGCTGCCTCAACAGGGCCGACGTCTCGTTTGAAATATATCTGCATGGTGTATTTATTTTATGCCGGGCTGTACACTTTATACAGCTCATCTGCAGAGGAAATAATGTACCTCTTTTCCCGGCTTATTGTGATGCAGTTAGGAGATATGAGCCATATTTCACTCCACTGGAGCCACATCTATTGTAGAGACAGCAAAGCTTCCCTTCAACCTCTTTCTGTCTTTTACAATCGTTTAACATTTCCTCGTAGACTGACCGGAGGTTTTTATTAGTCTATTTCTCGATGACAATCTACGTCACGGGAGTGAGAACGATCCCTTTCAAGCTCCCACGCAGTTTCCATGTCTGCTCGTCCAAGTTGAGACCGCAGAGCTCCCGCAGCTTTGTACACAAAAGCGCTGAGTAGCTGCTAACTGAGGCCAGACTGAGTCGCCTGTGTGAAGACCAGCCATCTCCCACAGTGTGTGTGTGTGTGTGTGTGTGTGTGTCAGCTGGATGGAATGAGACTGGCCTGGCAGCTCAGCAGGCGCTGCCAGTGATACCGGGACGTAGCCGTCGCTTTTAAAAGGCACAAAATGACATATTTGGAGCCACAGTATTAAGTACTAATGGAAAATGCATGAAGAAACTCAAGAGAGGGATTTCAGTTGACCAGCAGAAAGATGCCCACCCTACAATTAAAATTGTTCTTGTTTTACAAGAAAAGTGTTCATCGTTTTATAGGCTCCTAAATACTGGATTTGGGCTGATATAAAAGTTGTACGTTTTTTAATTGTGTCTAAAAAGATATGTAATCCAGACTCTGTTTTTTTATTAATTAATACCTAGTTCGGTAGATACATTTCTGTTCAAAAGTTTCTTGTTATCTATCGGCCAAATAAGCCGTATGCCAATATATATATATATATATATACTGTATATATATATATATATGGTCAATAATCTAATACAAACTAATTTATCATTCTTACGTTACATACACCAGGCCCAGAATTACATTAAATGTCATGTTGTTTGTGTATATTCATTGTGGTATTTCTGCACAGTTGTTGATAAAGATCTGGCCACACTTTATTATATATTATTAATATTATAAGTGTTGTACTATTTGTAGAATTAGATTCCAGTGGGCTTTGTGTGATGCACATATTGCCATAAAAGTCAAAAAATTGTTGAAGGAAATGTAGATTATTTTGAAATATAAACTGCTTTATTACCATTTCATAGTGAAAAATAAAGCGGTATTTATTCAGTAAATACAATTAAACAATCTGGTAGACAACTACCAGACACACAGCAAAAGTATCCAGAAAACACAGTTATTCAAAAGTTTGAAGCCGAATCATTATCCATATAAATATCCCAGGATATTTAATATATAATAAATAATCAAGATATTTAATACATAATAAATAGTCAACATATTTCATATTAAATAATTAATCAAGATATTTAATACATAATCAATAATATAGATATTTAATATATAATAAATAATCAAGATATTTAATACATAATAAATAATATAGATATTTAATATATAATAAATAATATAGATATTTAATACATTATAAATAACAAAGATATTAAATATATAATAAATAATCCAAAACAAAGACCCAGCAGGATTGCAGTTGGCCTAAATATCATCAACACCCCGTAAAGGGTTACGGTCTAACGTGGAGTTGTAAACACCAGAGAGAAGTCGGCATAAATGTTCACCGTGATATCGAGGTCGACACATTCTGCTTCGCTGATGTATTCTGGGTAAATGTGCATTGCTTGTTTCCGAACGCCTCGGAGGATTTGTTGAAGGGGAGCGTGCATGTGTCCAGTGTCTTCTCGAGTTGGCAAGCGTCAGTGTTATTGTATCTTCAGTGTGGCGCTCACACATAATTGAGCTCTGGGAGTCTCTGCTTTATCGTCGTCTGAAGTAAAATATTATGACGTTTTTTTGAAGTAGTCATAGCAGAAACAGCCAAAGGTAATGGCTTCACTCAGGCAGATTGGATCTACTCCTGAATTTGGTCTCTTTCATTTCACACCGCGCTCACCGGGGCGGGCAAGCGCCGACAAAAGACTCCCGATGCAGTCGGCGCGTGTCTCTATTTTCCTTTGTCTGTTTTTAATTGACGATGATAAAACTCAATAAAATCATTAACTCAACAAATTGGATCCTTTTGTCGTCCTTTGTTTTTAATCTGTTCAAGTGTTCAGGGTTATCTGAACAATTAAATGTTGAATTACCAATATATAACATGAAGTAAGATAAAGGATTAATTTATTGGGCCACTTTACTCTAGACTTAAATATTTCAACCACTTTTGGATCTGTTGCCATTTCACGCCCAAAGTCTCCAGAGGATGAAGCCTACTGAGTTTGAGGTCGACATGTTTTTTAGGATCATTTCTCAAAAACTATTGGATGAATTGCCATAAAATGTGATACTCGCATTCCTGTTTTGTGCCAGCTGCAAATACCTCAGCGAGGGCTTAATATTTCCTTTTGTTCCATCAACATGCCAATTTTCTCGTTGTCCAATACTTTGGATTGTGACCAAATTCCTGCTTAGACTAGAAAGGAGCACTCAGGAGAGTCGGGCCTCGAACAGACGACGCGCCGCTCTCCCCCCCAAACAAAGAAGGGTTGCATCTCACTCGATCCCATTTAAGGTGACGTAAAAAGGGCATTTATTCATCTCGGACCGAGCCCAACTTTATTGGATCGTAACACATCAGATATGAAAATAATCTGAAGATACTCCAGTTTCCACTTTTCTTCTCGTTTTGGAGCCGTGCCAAAGGCGACAGACCAGTTAAGGCTTGTTTTTAAGCTAGAAAAGGCTTTTTTGCTCCTGAAGGAGTTGTCGATCAGTTACAGGCCAATTAAGAGGAGCGATGAGCCAGCAGTCAGTGGCGGTATCAAAGGATAATTAAAATGTTTTTTTACAAAAATGTGTGTTTCAAAAGCAGCCCATGAGAGGTTCAATAGCATACAGGCAGATGAGCAGAAAGAAATATTGGGCTGATGGTACAAATACTATCCATGGACAGATAGACAGACACATGCACTCACTCACTCACTCACTCACACAAATGCTCACTACTCGACGCAGGAATTTGCAGTGAATAAAACACGAGAAAGTAGTAAAAAATTGCAAAAATAAAATTGTCTGCTCGCCTTTTTTGTCCAAATTCAGTCCTAAAATGAAAAAAAGTGGATAATACACCCCAGTTAACCCTCCTGTTACCTTCACATTTACTAACATATTTTACCCTCGGGGTCAATTTGACCCCAGCAATTAAAACCTCCAGAAAATTATTAGAATTAATATTGTTTCCCAAGTTTAAGTGTGAGGTACTTTATGTTTGTTTGTTGACTACCTAAATAGCCCTTTAAATATATAAAAAGTTGATATTTCTTATTTGTTTGACAGTGAAAAACAGCCTGGGGTCAAATTGACCCCAAAGAACACCGACGTTAAACATTGAATGGGGTCAAATTGACCCTAAAGGTAACAGGAGGGTTAAGAAGCTATGATGGAGGCATTATTGATTATCAGATTGATTACACACTATCCCAATCCAATGGTGTACGATATCGTACGATCTTGAAGTTTTGATATAGTTTTGTAACTAAACTTCAATGAACAAATGTATTTTCTCTGCTGAAGTGTGTTCAGTAGATTAGCGTTCAGTAGAGCCGAGCCCCAATAAATGGAGCAAACTGGACTTATATATTACAGTCGTGATATGAATTATGTGCGTCATGCTTTTTGAAAGCACACAATCGTTTCTCATCACTGTGATGTCGACCGCGGTGACGAATGACGGCCCGCGGCTCTCGTTCAGGATATTGCGCCCTGTGGCGAATTAAGCTCCAACTCAACCACACAGATGTTAACAAAAGGGGGGGGGGGGGGTCACATTCAGTGCTGATCATTCACCAGTGACCATATAATCCTTCAACTAAAGCCCCGGATGTGCAGATCCTCTAATCTGCAAAGCGCACAAGCTCGTTAGAGACGACAAAAGGGAGCTCGCCGCTCCGCGGTCGTGGGTCGTTGGGTCGCAGCCCGCTCCGTGGTATAGAACCTGCGATCAGACGCTCTCGGGCTCCGAGATGCTTTCACAGCCTTATTAGCTCATGTTTGTGTGAGCTGTGACACCTCCCGGTCTGCTCAGTGTCTTTGCACACGGCCCGCGGCTGACTCAGTAGCCACATGGATGAGGATGTGACGCCCCATGGGAGGACGCACGGCTCTCCATCTTCATCTTAATTTTTGTTCCCGTGTTGAGCGCAGCTGACCGTCCGGCATTTGACGAGCAGCCGCAATCCCCGAAACCAAGCGGTTGTTAGGCGGATGGAGTTTCTCGCAAGTGTCCCGGCTTTACAAGGGTCCTTTAAAACCAACGAGGTTGTCTGAAGAAGTAGCGTCTTGCTTTGTTGCTGTGTTTATGAGTTACTGACAGTTTGTTGGTAATAAATCTGATGATGCGCGCTGGAAAAAAACCTCCCGGTGTCAAAGTCTAGAGAAACGGACACGATTCTGTTAATCCGGATTAGGTTTTAGTGGCCTTGGAGTAGTCACTGCCCTTGGAAGTTAACATTGAATACATGAAGTATAATTAATGTGGATTTGTTATACTGATTATTTAATAGACTCAAATGTCAAAAGTGTCTTCAAAATGTCAATAAAATGCAAATAATTTGTATTTTATTGAGCCTAAAACATCTATGTTGCAGCCAATTGGTTTGAGAAGTTATGCAGATTGTTAAATGAAAAGTTAAGTTTTAGTTTATTTACATCCGTATCTGGGAGATCCACATTTTGGTGACTCTGCGTTGTGACCAAACCTCCGCCATGAAGAGGAAGGAACACTTCAAACAACTCTAAAAGAAGCTGATTGAAAAGCACAAGTCCATACAAGACATTACTCCAAGCACAATTACATAAATCATAAGGAAATGAAAGAGTACATCTAAACCGTGAGGGTGGCCTCCTTCCCTAAAGGGAACTGAACTAAAGAAGAATGAATCAAGCACAAAACACCTAAACCTCATTTCACTATTCTTCCTCCTTAGTGTTGTACTCTTTAACTGAAAAAAGTTTAAACTGTTCATTTACCTCCTACGTTAAAGCCTCTAAACACTCTCTAGTTATAGAGCTTCATCATTTTGTAAGTAACAAAGTAAATATTTTGCTGTAATCCATGTCTACATCAAAAAATTACTCTTTCATTTGCCTTTTTTTCTACGTTGTTACATATAAACACCATTTTGGACATGTAAACAATAGATACATATCTATCCTTTGGCACATATTTTGCCCATAAATGAATTTTTCTGTCATTTATATTCATGTTTGAAAGAAATTAAAACACTTACTGACCTCACGGTTCGTTTTAGGTGAACAGTTGAGCACAGACTACCCATGATGCTTTGCACTTTGTGATTACAACCGAGTCCAGACTGGAGACGCTCTGCTGTTCTTCGTGGCTGTTTCAGCCCGGTGAGATTACAGAGGACTGGACCAAGTAGCACGTCAGCAGCTGTATGGATTGGCCATTAGTTCTAGGAAAGAAGGCCAATGTCTGAACTTTCAATCCATATTCAGTCTTTGGAGACAAAAACATATTTTAATGCACTTAAAGAGGAAGAAAAGTCATCGTTGACTGAAAAAGACAATTATTTTTCATTATCTCTTAATCTGGGGATTATTTTCTGCATTCAGCAATTAATTGATCAATAAAAACATCAGAAAATACGAGAAAATTCCCCAAAAACCATCTTCATGTCTCTTGTTTTGTCAAAAACACAAAGACAATTCATTTATTGTATAGGTTTGAGGAGTTTGAAAGGGGGAATTATTTGATTTTTTGCTTAAAATAATAGATCACACACTGTGAAAAACCCCAGTCCCAAGTCTGAATACAATTAGTTTACTATCGTATAAGACGTGCAAAGCCAGTTTGCACGTCTCTCTTTGATGTCGAAGCTAAAACCGTGTTGAGTGCACATTATTATTATTATTTCACCGGACTCATATTTCCGCTATGAATCATAGCTCGATAAAAGGAACTGGACCTTTTTTTTAAAAGTTGAAGATAAATTGTATCTGTGACGCCTCCTCTGTTAAAACAACACATGCTCTTTGGAGGATGGTTTTGCTCTGTGTCTCCCCACAGAGACATCTGGTTGGCAGATACGTTGCTCTTACCACCGTCATCTGACCCTGTGTTTACTGTGGGGGTCTCTGAGTTTGATTCATAGGTGCTAATAGTCTTTGCTGGATGCTCGATGTATACACGTTTAGCTTTGTGAGTGGTGTGGCTCTTAAGAATCATATTTGGGCTTGTCGGGTTCAACACTGAAATACTTTTTGAATGGTAGACATTTTGAATGCAACGTGTTCCCCAGAGGATTATTAGCTCAGTAGGAATATTGTCTTTCATCGGAATACGGTTATAATCCAGAATATTCAATTTAATTCAATTCAGTTTATTTTTTATAGCCCAAAATCACAAATTTGCCTCATAGGGCTTTACAATCTGTACACATCCCTGTCTCAGGACCTCACATCGGATGAGGAAAAACAAAAACAAAAAACAGAAAAAAAGGGACGAACCCTTCAGGAGAGCAACATTTCAAATGTGTTGTGCATTTAAAGACTTTTCCTCTTGTTCCTCAAGCCATTTGACATGTTTGTTTAAACAATAAGAATATCAACAACGTTTGAATGTCTTGCCATGAATTTGGTTCCAATATTCATTGTCCTCAGAGGATGAATCGTAGTGACTCGTGATCACCTCCCTTTTCCTTTACCTCGAGGCATTTTTGTTTCAGTAAAATATCTTGACAGCTGTCACGGCTGGCTTCGTGCAGGCGCTCACGCGCAGAGGAATTGACAGGATGTGGATAACAAAAAACGCTCTTTACTGAGGCCAATAAGGGAAAAAACAACAACGAGGTCCAAAAAGGGGCAGGCAGAGGATCGGCAGGGTCAGAATGGGAAGCATACACGCTAGCAACATGAAAGACAGGACTACGGAAAAAAGACAACACTGCAGCAAGAGACAATGGAAAGACTGGCACAATATATAGGGGGGGAGCACAGGTGTACGACATGAGAACAGGTGTAAGACACGAGACAGTAACGAGACAAGAGTGCCAGAGGGCAGGTGAAGGGGATAAAACAATCAAGGAGACAGAGGAGACACAGAGGAGACACAGAACAGGGCCTTACAACAACTATGGGATGGATCATCATGGAATTTGGTGCAGATATTCACGTTCCCCACAGGATTCATTGCAGTTTAGCTAATTTAAAGTGGTCCCTTTGACCAAGACTTTATGATAAAGACCTCCAAAACTAAAGAAATCAACCGCAGCTGAACTTTGTGTTTCGAGCTGTTTATTACCTTCGCATTGAAAATGCGTAAGGTTGCGTTTTGATCGCTGTGTATTTATTTGTATGCGTGCGTGTTATTCGCATAACTCAAAAAGTATTAAACTGAATCGCATGATATTTGGTGGGATGATTGGTTATTATCCGGGGACCATTTGATTAGATTTTGGGATTGCTCGGGGCAAAGGTCAAAGTCAAGGTCATGAAAAGGTCAAACTCTTCTTTGAATCGCATGAAATTTGGTGGGATGAGTGGTTATTATCCGGGGACCATTTGATTAGATTTTGGGATCGATCGGGTCAAGATCAAGGTCATGACAAGGTCAACATCTTCTTTTTACCATAGCGCGGTCAATTTCTATCCAATTGGCATGCAACTAATGCCAAAATGTGGCTGCAGTGAAGGTATGCGCTCTACCGAGTGCCCGTTCTAGTTATTGTTAGCATATCTGATTTAACCAATGATTCAGATTCAATGAGTTCTCCTCCTGCCTCTGAGTGGAGCCTCTTCACCCCATGCTTGACCTCAGACATGTATTTCCTGTGTAAAGAAAGCAAAGCCACTTGTTGTATATTTATGTTGTGGCTTCTTTTACCCGACCCCCTCCTGCAATGAAAAGGGACACAACTACTCACTGTGCCGTGGGATTAGTCGAGATGTTTTAGTGTGATGCTCCTTCTTTCTTGTACATTCATAAAAAGCAAGGTGAGGACACATTTATGCTTGGAATATATTTTAGGGGTAAAAATCTGTTCGTATTATCTGTTTAGAGCCGTAATTAGCTAAATTAGTAAATACCTCCTGTATATTTAGTATTTTAGTATTTAGTATTGTTATTGTGTTGGGTTTTATTTTAATGCTCTGATGTGCACCCGCTGCTGTGAGCCTGAAATGTCCCCACTGTGGGACTAATAAAGGAATATCTAATCTAATCTAATTATATTACATGTGTGTATAAGGAAAAAAAGAAATGGCAAAGCAAATCAGTGGTTATATAATATCAAATAATTACTTTCAACAGTGCTGAAAGTACCAGCCGAGTCGAGGAAGTAAAAAATACCAAACTTAGTGAGAATGTGCTGCTTGTTTATTTGATGTGATATTAAAGTGAATATTTGGGATTTGGGGTCTTGGTCGTGGGAAGAAAAGCAGTTTAAAGAAGTCATCTTGGCTTTGAATGCTTTTTGCTCTGTTGTTTTTCACAGCTTTGACATTTTAAATAGCACACAATTGTATTGAAGTAAGACTGAACATCCTAGTCAGAAGACATGTTAATGAAAATAATTGTAAATTGCAGCACTTATTTAATGCGGTGCGCATCGGTCATTGGCTCATTTTAACCCTTATTTTCTTTCTGTTTCTTTCTGTCACGAGTTCCTCATCATAGTAGTTGTTTTCATTCTGTTTGCTGGTTTAATGAACTCTCACGTCATTTCACCTTTGCATTCCATCTGGAGTGTAAAAGCCTTTTTGCAAGGAAAATTCCATCACTTAACTGAGCTGCAGTGTGTGTGTGTGTGTGTGTGTGTGTGTCTGTGTGTGTGTTTGCGTGTGTGTGAAAGAGAGAGAGAGAGTCACTGCAAAAGGCAGTAAGAAAGAAAAAGAGGGTGGTGACTGAGAGAAGAACAAGGATTAGACTTAACCTTTACTGCATCCTCCTTCATTCCCTTCACCTGGTCCTCACGCCCATCTCACCTGCAGCCCATCCCTTCGTTAGTGTGTCAGCATTTAGGTCCCCTCACTTGTCCTCTGCCAGAATGTCTTGTGTTTTCATGACAAGTTCTCCAGTGTATATTCCTGACCTGCCTGCCCTGACCTCTGATTCTCTGCCCTGACCCTTTTTGGACTGATCTCCATATTTTGACCCTTCCTGTTGTCAAGTTAAGACATTCATCTTTGTTACCCCCGGTCTCAGAATTGTGCTTTTGGGCTCCAGTTTGTTGCTCCATGACACTTTCTGTTTATTGAACACGTTTGTTCTCCACACCAAATGGCGCTGTGCCAACGGCTGCTTGTTTCAGTAGTGGCGTTTTGCTTTTATTTTATTGTCTTTTTTGCACTTTTCCTCTCTTTTTCTTTTTCTTTTCTTTCACGTTTGTCTTAGTTACGGTCGGACACTGGACCATAACTACTTTTTTCGATAATTCTACTGTGGCTTTTGTTCACTTTGTCGTGAGTATCGGAGAGCCACAGCAAAACAATGACGGGACCGTCGTCTACTCGCGTGCTCAGCTGATCGCTGTGCAGGCGAAGCTTCTGCCTGGAGAAAGACCTGTGATCCCGCTGGAGCTACGGAGAAGGGCTCGCGGTTGCAGATCGGGTGTCAAGCGGAGGGCTAAAACGAGGAGATACAAACCCTCGGTACCGTCGATCATAACGGGGAACGTGAGGTCTTTGGCGAATAAGACGGATGAGCTCGGCGCTGGTAATGTCTGAGAGGATCTTCCGTGAGAGCAGTCTCTTGTGCTTCACTGAGACGTGGCTACGGATCACAGGATCTTTGCCCGGCTTCAGGACTGTTCGGGCTGACAGAGACGCTACACAGGCGGTAAGAAGAGGCGGGATCGCTGTTTATGTGAATGATCGGTGGTGGCACCCGGACCATGTGTGCGTGAAGGAGCGCTTCTGTGGCGAACATTGAACTGTTGGCCGTGGGGATGCGCCCGTACTATTTGCCGAGAGAGTTCACGTCCGCCATTGTGGTTGTCGTCGTGCCGCCATCAGCTGACGCTGAGGAAGCTGTGGACACCATCCACTCCACTGTGTCTGCTCTGCTGAATCATCAGCCTGGAGCATTCATGACTATCACTGGTGACTTTAACCACACCACATTGGATAAAGCTCTGCCAACCTTCCATCAATACATAGACTGCCCAACAAGGAACAATAAAACTCTGGACTTGCTGTATGCTAATACTAAGGCGCATACAGCGCCACTGCCCTTCCCCTCGGCAGGTCTGATCATGACCTGGTCCGGCTGACACCCAGGTATGTTCCTCTGGTGAAGAGGCTGCGGGTGACCACCAGGACTGTGAGGAGGTGGTCTCTGGAGGCTAACGACGCTCTACAGGACTGCTTGAGTCAACGGACTGGGATGTGTTGTGTGGACCGCACGGGAGGACATCAACAGTATGACCGACTGCATCACGGAATACATCAAGTTCTGTGAACACACCACCATCCCATCACGGACTGTGCGCTGCTTCAACAACAAGCCCTGGATCACCAGGGACCTGAAGCGCTTTAACATGAAAGCTGCTTTCAGGTCTGGAGACAGGGATGAGCTGAGGAGCCCAGCGCAACCTAAAGGTGAAGCTCAGGAGGCAAGGACTCCTACAGGAGGAAGCTGGAGGCCAAACTCCAGCTGAACAACACAAGGAGGTGTGGTCTGGCATGAAGCAGATAACTGGCTTCAAGGTGGGAGGAGACAGCCAGGGGCTCCTGGAGAGGGCCAACGAGCTGAACTGTTTTTCAATAGGTTCAGTTCACAGCCCTCTCCTGTCTCCTCCACATCACACCTCCCAAACACCTCCTCCCCCTCTGTCCCCCCTGCTGAGCTGCACATCCACCGAGCCCTCAATAACAATGGGCTCCTCCACCCTCCCTCTGTGACGACTGACCAGGTGAGAAGACAGCTGGAGAAACTACACCAGCGCAGAGCTGAAGGTCCTGATGGCATCAGCCCCAGGGTCCTAAAGACTGTCTGGTGTCCTGCAGCGCCTCTTCAACCTCAGCCTGAGGCTGGGGAAGTCCCGTGCTGTGGAAGACGTCGTGCCTGGTCCCTGTCCCAAGAAGTCAACACCATCTGGCCTCAACGACTACCGACCGGTCGCCCTCACCTCCCATGTGATGAAGGTGCTGGAGAGGCTGGTCTTGGCCCACCTCCGGCCGCAGGTGAAATCGTCGCTGGACCCTCTGCAATTTGCTTACCAGCCTCATGTGGGAGTGGACGCGCCATCATCTACCTGCTGCAACGAGCTCAGTCGCACCTGGATGGAACCGGTGTCTCTGTGAGAGTCACTTTCTTTGACTTCTCCAGTGCATTTAACACCATCCAGCCACTGCTGCTGAGTGAGAAGCTGGGTGTGGCAGTGTGGGCGGCCCACCATCTCCTGGATCACTGACTACCTCACAGGCAGACCACAGTTTGTCAGAATGGGCGTGTGCTGTCTGGAACGGTGGTCAGTGATGTGGAGCCCCACAGGAACTGTTCTGTCTCCTTCCTCTTCACCCTGTACACCAGTGACTTCCAGTACAACACGGAGTCATGCCATCTGCAGAAGTACTCTGATGATTCTGCAGTGGTCGGGTGTATTAGGGATGGACGGGAGGAGGAGTACAGGGCAGTGGTGAGTGACTTTGTAAAGTGGGTCGATGAGAACCACCTGCGGCTGAACGTGGCCAAGACCAGAGAGATGGTGGTGGACTTCAGGAGGCACCTCTGAGTGTCCTGGGAGTGGACGTGGACATGGTGGAGGAGTACAAGTACCTGGGCGTCTCCATCGACAGCCGACTGAACTGGAAGGCCAACATCAACGCTGTGTACAAGAAGGGAGAGTGACTCTTTTCCGAGAAAGCTTCGATCCTTCAACGTGTGCAGCAAGATGCTGGAGTTATTCTACCAGTCGGTTGTGGCCAGTGTGCTGCACTTTGCCATTGTCTGCTGGGGGAGCAGCATCGGAGCCGGTGACACCAGCCGTCTTAACAAACTGGTTAGGAAGGCTGGCTCCATCATCGGCTGCCAGCTGGAGCACCTGGAACAGGTGGTGGAGATGACGTTGAAGAAACTGGTGTCCATATTGGACAACCCGGACCACCCTCTCCACCACCTCCTACAGGGACAGAGGAGTACTTTCTCCAGACGTCTCCTCACGCTCCGCTGCCACAAGGACAGATACAGGAGAACATTCCTGCCGACGGCTATGAGGCTCTATAACAAATCACCTCTTGCCAGATCACCCTAACCCTTCTTATATTTGTGTTTTTTTATTTTATTTTTATTTTTATTCTTGTGTGTTGCTGCTACTGGCTCGACAAATTTCCCCTTGGGGATTAATAAAGTATATATCTATCTATCTATCTATGCTGAGGGAAGTCCCTCCAGTCTTGTAATCATATGAAACAACCTAAATACGAGGTGTGGTTGTACACGCTGACATCATTTTCGGTCCTTGAGAATCTTATAAAATGCATAAAGCTGGAAAGATTCATTTAAAGCTTCACAGATAGGAACTGATGTTCCAAAAGTCATTAGCTAACATTTGATTTGAGCCAAAACCTTCCACATCCTGATGATTTCCTTATTTTTCTCATGTTTTGGGGTCTCTAACTAATTGTTTTCGTGTTTGAGACTGATGGTCGGTCAAAACAAGTAATTTAAAAACACCTGATACTGATATATTAATTTACAAGTTTCCCGAATTTTCTTTTAAACCAATTGAATTATCGATAAGCTAAAAAAATCAGCGCTTTAATCGATAATGAAAATAGAGTTGGTTTGCCGAATCTGTTTTGCTCAAAGTATTTCAGCCTCACACTCGATGTAATCCTCATCTAATTATGTGGAGTGTAAACTACGTTCTTATATCGCCCGTCGCCCCAACTTTACTCCACGTTTTCTTGCCGGTTTGGGAGTAACTAATATCTCATACTCCCTTAAAGATTCCTTTAATTTTCATCCAAGAAGTCTCGATGAGAACGTCTGTCTGCTTCCCATCTGTTAAATATATGAGAGAGTAACATGTGTCCGAGCAAAGGAAACACTTCCTCCAGGTGTCGAGGCGTCTGGCTTCCCTCCTAAAACCTCCACTTCTACCACTTTTTATTAATGCGTCACCAACTGGATAATCACTGGAACTCTTCAGTCAGAGAATGTGCTGCAGATTTATTCCATTACGAGTGCTTCAATGCATACTAATGATAACAGAACTTGGGTTTTCAGCTGCTGTGGATATCCATCACAGTGACAGAGCTGGAGGAAGGTTGCGAGGGATTTGATGGAAAAAAAGGAGTCGCTGGTTGTCGGGATTTCGTCAAGTTAAACATATTGGACTTTGATTCTTCTTTCTTTGTGCGGCAGACGATCGTAAATCGTTAGTGCAAAGTAATCTGAGGGAAGCTGTCTGTCCGCTGTCTACATTCGGACTTAACTTTCCTCCCATTCCCCCGGCTTCTCCCTCTAATTTCCCCGCTCGACCACAAGCGCCCGCTCGCTCGCTCTGTCATGACTCCCAGTCACACTGGCATCTCATTTAAAGGCAGCAGCCCCGATTAGTTACAGCAGAGGGGCGGGAAGAAGAGCTCTGGAGGGAGGGTAAAATGATGGCTATTTAAGGGTTGGAGTTTAGGCAATGGGGGTCTGACCTAAACTACTCCTCACACTTTAAAAGACGTTTACTCACACTCTCTCTCTCTCTGGGATTTGTTCACTGTCTCTCTCTCTCTGTCAGTAAAAGAGCTGAGGAGGACTGACTGACTGACAGAGCTGCCACCTTGCTGGAGAGGCTGCAGCTGCCACAACGGAGCAAAGCATACATTTCTCTTGGCTTCAATGAAGGTGTGAAGACTCGAAGGAGCGCCTCATGCAACCTGCAACAGCTCGTGACGGGTAGGAAGATGTATATATGTGTACCTAGAGACGTTTCCTTGGATTTCATGTGACAAAAAGTCAATTTTCTTGACTTCCTGTGCATTTTTCTTTAATAATTGTTTCCATAGTGGATATGCACGAGGCGGTGGTTAAATACCTTTCTCTAGCAGCCGAGTGCAGGTTGCTACGAAGGCGTTGATTATATGATTAGAGCTTATTGGAAGTACATTTTTGGTGTATACTGCAACTTCTTCCTCAGACACACACACACACACACATAGACACAGACACACATGCAGCAGCCAATGCAGGATGAGAGATGACTGCCTGCTGAGGGAGGAGAACATGTGTAAGGTTTGATCATCAGCCAGCACACTTTGAGCCAAAAAGATTCTCTCTGAGGTTTTAGATTAATATTCCAAAAATGAAAATAGACTCTCCAAACGTGTGTGTGTGTGTGTGTGTGAATGTGTGAAGGCAACACGACGTGTGCAAGTATCTGCTTTCTCTGGTGCAGCTTTGCAGCCCGGTGATTCATCGCATTACCTTCTGCAATGCAATTCTGTTTTCATTGTGTGCCATTTTTCCATCACGGAGATTACATTAAAGGGAAAAGTGGATGGCAGCGTCTGCTAGTGTGGGAAAGGAGGCGGAAAAAAAGAAAGTATACTTCATCCATGCTGTCCATTAGCTCTGCCTAATTGAAATCCAAGTCTGGCTCACGGTGATTTCAGCTTCTAAATGTTTCAGCAGAGAAGGATTCATAACCATTTAGTTCCTTTTTATTTTTTAATCCCCCCCAGACTCGTAAACCACATCACGTCCCAGCTGTAACCTTTCAGTGTGGGATGCTTCACAGCCTCTCCGCGATGTGCTGGCCGAGCTGCTGTGGCCAGAGGGGAGCTTGAGAGCTCACGAGGATGTTGTGACGGGTCTAATAATCCATGTCGCTTTCTCCTCAATCGGACAATCGGAATTTAGATGATATGTTATTTTAGGGGGCAGAATACTTAAACCTGTACATTTGAGGATGCTGTAGCGGTTCTGTGTCTGCGGGTTGATTGCGAGGCTGACTGTGCATATAGACTGTTGTTCAATTTGTGGCTTATTAAAATAAGCTCTTATTTTCTCGATCATTAAACAGTGCATGAGAGTATCTTCTGATATTCATCTGATAAGGCTGAATGATTTTGAAAATCTAAATATAAGATTGCGAATATTATGACTGCACATTGCAATTGTGATATATAAAATAATGATAATAATTAGAGGGAATGACTTTACTTAGTTTTCTCATTTTATACTTTACGATACGCATACATGTAAGTTATGTGACACATTATATTTTATCTTCTATTCATTGAAAAACATGAAGTACATTTCTTTCATGGCTCTGTACAAGAGGTTTTCTTGAGTCTGTAGAATACGACGTGTAGCCCAGTCCGTCTCTGCAACATGACTATATAACTAAATAAAAATAACAATCTCTAACTGATATTGTGCCTCCTGCAACTTTGTAAATGTCAGTAGACTATGCTGTGATCTCAATAACATTTTGATTTATTATGCTGTGTCTTCTACTACATTAAATACTCATGTGTATCCAATACTTTAGTTTACTATTCCAACTACTTTCTATAAAATGCGCGTTACAGCTGTAGACCCGATCTAAGTATCAGAATCGTTTAATGTCTACAGATTATTTTCTCAGCATATTAAAAGTTCCCAGTGGAGTTTAAGAACTACAGGGGATCCTCGTTTTGTTTATCTCGTAGCGCGATGCACAGTCCCACCAATGGTGTCGCACTATTCCACTGATCGACATGTAATGAGGGAGAAAAAGACCTCAAAGATACACACAACGTGTTTCCCTTTTTTAATCAATCGTTTTGAAAAATGAAATGTGCAAAAACGGTCCAGGTGACGTATAAAAATAGTTTGATTTGTCCAAAACAAAGAATAGAAGCAAATCATCACAATTGTGAAGCTGGAATTACATTTTTGACTGAACTGTTTTGATTTTTCCACTGATCCGTTCATAGTTTCTGCTCCACAGAAAGACATTTCACAAATCTTTAAGCTTCTTTTTCCTCGATTGAGGAGAGACCCCAGGATTGGAAATTGAAAGTGAAGTTTTCTGCATCCTGTTTTAGCTCACAGGGGAACACATAAAGCTCAGGGTTTATTGTTCTTTAAGGAAACCTTCAGGTCGGCTGTTTAGCAGCGGGGTAAATATAAATTCTGCTAATGAGGTGCTGTGATTTCTGTTGTTTCCCCCCTCGATGAGAAGCGAAGACGACATCGTCCGAGGAGAAGCTTTACGGAGATGATCAGAGACGACGACGCATGCGCCCGTCACACTTTAATTTTTTGTCTGAACACCAAACAAACAAAAAACTGTTTTTTTTTTCCTTTTCTTTTTCTTTGTTTCTTTGACTGAGCAAAGCAGATGTCCTCTGCCCAGAGCCAACATTCCCAGGTTCTCTTTTCCACGCGGGAAAGTTCCCTTCCCGCTGCCAGCATGGGGGAAAGAGCACTAAAGCTGCAGCAATTCTGGAGGATAGCTTAGTCAACAGGTTATATTTATTTCAATTTTTCAATCCAAATTGTATTCCCGTGTCCCGTAGTCACATGAGACGTCCTCAGTCAAACCCTAGCCTACTTTAATAGACGTTAACGTGGCTTCTTCTTTTTTTTTACTTTAAGCATTATGGCTACATGATGAAACTGTGTATATAAATCCTTTTTGAGGTATTTATCACCTTCAGCTGAAACGTGTGCTGAGGATTTTATTTATAGGATTCATTCTTTACCTCCGAGACCGGGCAAATTATCACTCTCTATTTCTTGTAAAGTTTCCAAGAAGGAGATCAGAAACATATTGACAGACTTGGTTTAATGATTTACGACACCAGCCTCAACCTACCTTTTATCCTTTCACTGTGCGAGGACTTGTGAAACTCAAGCTCAGGGTTAGGAGAAAGAAAGGTCAGCTCAAAGGTCAGGGCGAGAACAGAGAGCAAAGAGGATCGATGAAAGGGGTTTTAGAGGCACTGTGGTGACAGTAATGGAAAGTCTTTCTCATTTGATTGAGGGAATAAGGCATGCAGCCAAATATAACCATTTCAAAGAATAGAAGGTCAACCGTGAACTCCTCTGATCTGCATAAAACTACAAAATGCCGCATTCAAAGCCAATTGTCCAAGAGCACACAACTCACATTGTGGTCCGTTGATTCCGGCGTCTTGCTTCCTTTTTAAGTACTTTATTTAAAAGTCTGAATATATTCTAGAATATCAGAAACTAAGAGGTGTGGCTTGTGTTTTGCAGCCTTTGGGATGGATGGGATGGATGGTAGAGATTTCCATGTTGTCTGTCGGAAGTTGTAACTAGCTCAGAAACTTGTAATTACGATAACTCTATATCAGCTGGCGGCCTTTAACTAGTTTCACGTCGCTCTTCAGGCGAAACTAGCCTCCACTTGTGCCGTCAAAACTTGCACCCACAATCACTCGTGACACAGCTAGATGAAATGGTTGCCCACATCAAGATGGCAACGATGATTTCAAAGAGTGGGATGAGAATCTTTGGTAACATATCATTTGTGTTGTAAACTTTTGCCTTTTATGAGACGCAGAAATGGCAATTTTGAAGAACAAGCTTTCAGTTTTTTGTGAGACGCATGTTTTTATTTTCAAAAACAGATATTTCTTATAGGTCACAGCAGCATCAAGAACATTCAAAAGCTTCAACCAGCCAGTCACTCAAAAGCACGAACAGTTTTCAAAAAATGTTGGTGTGTGCAAGCACAAACAAAAAAGGCGATCAGAACAAGTGAAAAAAAGTGTGTGTCAAAGTGTGTGTGTGGTGTGGTGTGTGTGTGTGTGTGTGTGTGTGTGTGTGTGTGTGTGTGTGTGTGTGTGTGTGTGTGTGTGTGTGTGTGTGTGTGTGTGTGTGTGTGTGTGTGTGTGTGTGTGTGTGTGTGTGTGTGTGTGTGTGTGTGTGTGTGTGTGTGTGTGTGTGTGTGTGTGTGTGATGTGTGTATATCTGGCTTAACACAACAAAAAAAAAATGTGGCTCTTAGTCTCTGACTGGTTGGCCACCCCTGCTCTATATCATCAACGCTGCATTAACCCTCTGGTGTTGGGTCAAAGGTAGACAAGGGATGGGTTTACTATTGAGAAGGTAGATGGAGGGATAATGTGTGTATATCTTTATGGATTTGTCCAGTTTTCATTCATATTTGGGACTTTTTCCATTACATTTTTTTTGAAAATGATGGATGGGGCGCTGAATGATTCAGACGATTTAGTTCCAGGATAAATAATTGTTTTCTTTTCATGTGACCACTTGAGTATATTTCTTTCCTCCATGTTTTTGCACACGTCATTCATACTACTTTCTTGTGGAACTCTTATTTTAAGGCTTCTTTGTGTCAAATCTGTGCTTCCTTCTGTGTTGTTTGTTGTTGTGCATTTTGATTAGTGTGGATCAGAATGTAGGTTTTGATTAACTTGCCGGTTGCCCAACATGTGGAAAAGAAAAAGGTGAACGCAGTCATTACACCGATATGTGACCATCTGCTGAACCTCTGCTGAATATCTACTTGTCACCTGATAGCTGAGTATCTGCTTTGTCTCGACAAATAGTTTCCAGAGGTCCTCAGGAGAACCTTCCAAAGGCCCACATGTCCTTCCACCGCATGAACAATCCACTTCTGGAAGTCATTTCTCATTTGTTTGAGTGTGCGAGCTTCTGTCCGATGCTGCCAGGCGGTTGTTTCTATTGATTTGAGTAATCCAGGCAGGCTTTCCCACGCTATGGAAGAAGCTCGTCTTTAGTTCTCGATTGGCTCCCCAAAAAGTGTCAAGCTGATGAAGTCATCGTGGGCGACAAGGAGTCCTGTGAATGGGATGTACTCAGTTTAATGCTTTCTATAGACGGCTTCATGCAAAACAGCTGAGAGTTCATCGTATATATGTGCACCGTGAAAGAACTCGACGTGCCAGCACAGCTGTGGATTCTTTGCTTTTAACAGCGAACTCCTGCACCCACGGTGGCTTGTGGTATTCTGTTGTCAGTTAGAAATGTAGCACAAACTGTAAATAGTAATCTGACTGACTGACTGTGGGTGGGCCGCACAGAGGTCTGGAGTTGGTGTGACAGACTTATGGTTCCTCTGAATGACCTCTGCTCTCGGTACAATGAACGCATTTAAATGCAATTTGTTGCCACATTGCAGTGGGAATTAGAAAACTGCAGTAATATCTCAGAAAAAGTGAATTATAAAAAAACTATCATCGCTTATTGTTTAGCAATTGGTGGTGAATAATTAAAATACTTGTCGCATGTTTGTGTAGGTTTCTTCTCACACTAAAATACTTTAAATTGAAATGAATTAATTCTGCCATGGCTCTTCACTAAACCAGTGAGTTCATAACTGGAGCTGGAATACCCCAAAATGAATCAACTGATGCACATATTTATGTGTACTGTAGTTACACTGTACTGTGTAAAAATGTGATTAAACAGTGTTTTTTTTTAAGCTTGTGGTCCATAAAAACGAAGCCGTATGTATTAACTATTCGATTATTGGCTCACTTGTTTGCTTTTTTCATCAGCTCTGGAAAAAGTTTTTGCGTTACAGAAAATCAGCCAGGGTGATCAGGGAGTGAAGTGTTGTTCCTCTGTATGAAAATCCTTGTTTATTTTTTCAGACATTCCTGTTTTCTAATATATATCTTTGGTTTTTAACGCCCTGACATCAGATGAGATGTTAGCATCGGTATTGGGTTTGAGAAAAAATGGTGTTGGAACCTCTCTACTTTCCATCTTACTTACTTATTTCTTTCTTCAAGGAATTTCTTAGTTGTTTGTTTACTCAATTATTAATCGATTAGTTGACATTTGTGTGATATTTTCATTCTGTTTTCCAGAACCCTCATCTTTAATAAGGACCGGCCTTAAGTCAGAGGTTCAAACGTATATTTATTCCACCAAACCCACGGCCCACATCCAGCATGGGTACACGAGGCGTTCTAGGCTGCCTCCTCCTGACCGCTTTGCTCAGCTTATCTAACGCCGGGCTCGTGAAGAAAATCCTACGGCATCGCCGACAGACTCTGGAACCCCCTGAAGAACTTAACATCACGCTGCCGAGTGCGCACCGTCCTGTGGTTTTCAACCACATCTACAACATCAACGTTCCCGCCAGTTCCCTGTGCTCTGTGGATCTGGACGCTCCGGAGAGCACGCAGCTCGGGTCTACAGAGGCCACGGCCTCTTCGGGCGAGCACTTCACCGAGCACACGGTCGACGGGGAGAACCAAATTGTCTTCACCCACCGCATCAACGTACCTCGGCAGGCCTGTGGTTGCGCCAAAGACCTGATGGGCCTGAAAGACCTGACGGGCCTGAAAGAACTCATGAGCCGAATTGAAATGCTGGAGGGAGAGGTTTCCTTACTGAGGGATCAGTGCAACGGTGACAGGGCCTGCTGCGGCACACAGGTCACGGGTAGGTTTCAATTGTCTGCATGCTTTGTCTGGTATGTAGCTTACAGCAAGTAAATCAATCCTTTGTTTCTCTAAAAACGGCATTGGAAAGTGCGAAGAATAGCACATAGCACATTTGTTCCATTCATCTGTTCAGGAGTTCAGGAAACCAGTGTGGGGGTGTCATACTCCCAATACCTCTCCAGTTTGAAAAGGGCCTTTATTGGGTTCAAATGAGATACAGTCGCTGCATAACAATGAACGTAAAAGGTCTGCTTTTCTCATAGCTGTTTTCTCATAGCTGCTGAAATAAGCTTTGGATCATTTTCTGAGTGATGCTCTTGGTAAAGGAAGAGATTAACATTCGGGAGATATTTGCTTTCTTGCTGAGAGTTAGAGGAGGAGATCGATACCGTTGCTATATAAAGCCAGCTGCTGCTTAGTTTAGCATAATCCCCGGAAAAAGAAGAAAAAAACAACAGTCATGCATGTTATATCGTGTTTGTTCAACTCGCAAAAAACATAGACTGTATCTTATGGGGGATGAAATACAGTTGTTTTTTTACGAGTTGAACAAAAATTGTGTATAACATGTTAATTAGTGAGCTTTAGCTTTGCACCAAGTCAGTCTAGCTATTTCCAGTCTTCCTGCTAGGCTAGGCTAATGAACTGCTGGCTGTTGCTTTAGAATAAAGGACTTTAGGTGGATTTGTTGGCAAAAAAGAACTATGACTTGAAAGCAAGCGTTGTTCCCCGAAACACTTAACCCTTGTGTTGCCTTAGGGTCATTTTGACCCGAATCCTTATTACACCCTCCCCCCGCTTTAGGATTAATTTGACCCCATTCAATGTTTAATGTCGGTGTTCTTTCGGTAGTCAACAAACAAACATAAAGTGCCTCACACTTAAACTTGGAAAACAATATTAATTCTAATAATTTTCTGGAGGTTTTAATTGCTGGCGTCAAATTGAACCCAAAGGGTAAAATATGTTAGTAAATATAAAGGTAACAGGAGGGTGTAATATTGATTCGGGTCAAAATGACCCTAAGGCAACACAAGGGTTAAAAAGGGAAAGGTGAGCAGCAGGGATTTCAGTTGGATGCAATCTGCATCCTCACCTCTAGATGGCACTTAAGACACATGTGTGGTATCGATCTTCTCATCAAGCTCTCACGAAATCAAATAAGCTTGCAAGTTGACTAAATATAGAATAAAAACTGAGATTGACAATTTAATACCACAGAAGAGGATATTCAACACAACTTTGTACTTTAATTGCCTTTACTTTCTTATCCAAGGTGTGGTGGGAACTAAACCTTACTGCCACGGCCATGGAAACTACAGCGCTGAAACCTGTGGCTGCGTATGTGAGCCGGGCTGGAAAGGACCCAACTGCACTGAACCCGAGTGTCCCGGTAACTGCCAGAACCGAGGCCGGTGCGTCGACGGAACGTGCGAGTGCTTTAAGGACTTCGCCGGAGCGGACTGCACACTCGAGATCTGCCCTGTGGACTGCGGAGCACATGGCCAGTGTGTCGGAGGTGTTTGCATCTGCTCGGATGGTTTCCTTGGCGACGACTGCTCGCGAACCGAGTGTCTCAACAACTGCCGCGGCCGCTGTGAAGACGGAGACTGCGTGTGTGACGAACCCTGGACCGGCTCCGACTGCTCTGAGCTCAACTGCCCCAAAGACTGCAACGACCGCGGGCGCTGCCAGAACGGCACCTGCTATTGCCATGAGGGGTACGCCGGGAAGGACTGCGGCGAACGCACCTGCGCCAACAACTGCCACGGCAACGGTTTCTGCGTAAACGGCCAGTGCGACTGCGCCGCCGGCTTCAGCGGAGACGACTGCTCTCGGGTCACCTGCCTGAACGACTGTAACGGCAGAGGTACCTGCTTCAACGGGATGTGCATCTGCGACGTCGGCTACCAAGGCGCAGACTGCAGCCAGTTGGCGTGCCTGAACAACTGCAACCGCAGAGGCCAGTGCGTAAACGGGCAGTGTGCCTGCAATGTCGGCTTCCAGGGAGACGACTGCGCCAAGCTTTCCTGCCCAAACAACTGCCGCCAAAGGGGGCGCTGCGTCAACGGCCAGTGCGTGTGCGAGGAGGGCTTCGCCGGAGAGGACTGCAGCATCAGGACCTGCCCCTCGAACTGCTACGGACGCGGCAAGTGTATTGAGGGTCGCTGTGTGTGTCAAGAGGGATTCACCAGCGAGGACTGCGGTGAGGTGAGCTGCCCCAGAAACTGTCGAAATCGCGGCCAATGCGTGGACGGGCAGTGCGTCTGCAACGAGGGCTTCTCCGGAGAGGACTGCGGTCAGAGAGCTTGTCCCAACGACTGCCTGACCCGAGGCGATTGCGTGGACGGCAAGTGCGTCTGCGGGGAAGGCTACTCGGGCCACGACTGCTCGGTGCACGCCTGTCCGGGTAACTGCAACAACAGGGGGCGCTGCGTCGGCGGACGGTGCACGTGTGCGAGCGGTTACGAAGGAGAGGGCTGCGCGGAGCTGAGCTGCCTCAACAACTGCCGGGACAATGGCCGCTGCCTGGACGGTCTGTGCGTCTGCGAGGAGGGATACATCGGAGAAGACTGCTCGGAAGGTAAGAAGCTCTGTTTTGAATTTACCCCATACACTCAAAGAAATGACTCATTGGATGAACTCAATTAAATTGTTGGCAGGTTTTCCATCCAATAATGATATGCAACTCCAACTCAAATTTAGCACATCAGTGCAATAAAATGTAATTAAGTTAGTCCAACTCATTTGTATCAAATACATCTAAAATAAAATAACGATATTCATTAAATTAAATTAATTTGTGTTTGTCCAACTCAAAATATAAACTAACTAACTAAAAAAATATGCAAAACGCACACAGAAGGATCGCCCCGACTGGGAATTGAACCCACGACCCTCTGGCTTTGAGGCGACAGCGCTAGCCACTACACCACCATACAGCTCTGAAAGTGTCTTCACCTCATGCATGAAACTGATTTTCAGAAGGCGCATACGCAAAGGGTAGTCCCCAATGAAACACATTTATTTTGAGTTGATATGCACAACATCTAACCTAAATAAATCTAATAAATGAAAGTATTCATACATTTTGTGTTACACCCATTCAATATAAATATCTTCGTTTTGTAATTGATTTATTTAAATGTATCAAAAAATATTTAAATGTGTCACCTCTAAGAAGGGCTTGAATCGTTTTTTTGAGTGTAGAAACACACACACACACACAAAGAAGCTGGAAATAATTAAATCCAGGGTGATGTAATTTCCCCCCTATTCTTCAAAATGCACTCATCTTGAGGGAAACTATTTCTGTGAATATAAAAGAGGTGTTTCGGTTGTATTGCTGTTGTCGGCATTTTCTTGGCAGTTATTCACAGCACAGCCGGATGTGATTGAGGGCATGAGGAACCATCCAAGACAGCACCCCATTGGCTTTCTTGTCTCTCCACCTCCTCCCAGTGTCTCCTCCAATGGACCTATCTGTTGGCGAGGTCACCTCTGACACGGTGGACCTGTCCTGGGACAACGAGATGCTGGTGACCGAGTACCTCGTGACGTACGTGCCCACCAGTCCCGGCGGTCTTCAGATGGAGTTCACTGTGGCGGGAGACAAAGCGGCGGCCACCGTCAAAGAGCTCGAACCCGGCATCGAGTACCTGATCAACGTCTACGCCGTTCTGAGCAACAAGAAGAGCATCCCCGTCAGCGCGAGGGTGGCCACGGGTACGCCACAGTCGTCCTCCTGCTAGTTTCATGTTCAACTTTCATGTTAGCTAACGGTGACTATTTCTTTGTTTCCAACCCTGCAGAGCTTCCAAAACCAGATGGTGTAATATTCAAATCGTTAAAAGAGACCTCAGTGGAGGTGATGTGGGACCAGCTGGACATCTCCTTCGATGGCTGGGAGATCTATTTCCGTAACACGGTAAGTCTGCCTATCTCTTTTGAAGACTCGCCCGGGAGTTTATTAAGCGACCGGGGAAAAAAGTGGAGTGGTGATAAAGCTATGCCAGCTTATTGGAAGTCTCAGGCACACATGGCTTTATTTCAGTGCTAACCATTTAAAATTGCTTTGACATGTGGAAAAAAACCTCTGTTAGTTCGAGGTCTGGATGTCACTGCGGGTAAATCTGAGGCAGTAATGCTTTGGAAATATATTACTGTGCCCGCTGATAAGTCTGAGGCCTTTTTAAATTATGCTGCAGACTTTTAATCAATTTTTAAATATGTATGTCCTTTCCCGACCTTCGTGTTAATTATGATAATGGGAGTGCAATTTAGTTTACATCACTAGAGTTCTCCGTGAACCGACAGCTGCTGCGTTATGCGCCCATAAACGTCTCGGCAGAGCTCAATTTATCGCACGTCGCATTCTTTTTTCAGTAATCTGAGTCATGAAGTAAACACAGAGAGAAAAATTAAGGTGCCATCTGGAACCGAGAATGGTTCTTCAGAGTGATGCCATAGAAGAACCATTTCTGGTTCCCCAAAGAACCTTTCAAACCAGGGTTCTTTAAAGAACCATTTCCTTAAAGACTTCTTCAAAGAAACTATGATGGTGCCTCAAACGAAAAATGGTTCTTCAGTAGGTGATGGTTCTTCGTAGAACCACAAAGGCTTTTAAAGAACCATTTAACCCTTGTGTTTCGGTCATTTTGATTTTGACAATATTTAACCCCCTGTCGCCTTCGGTCAAATTTGACCCGATTCAATGTTTAATGTCGGGTCTTTTCGGGAGTCAACAAACAAACATAAAGTACCTCACACTTAAACTTGGAAAACAATATTAATTCTAATAATTTTCTGGAGATTTTAATAGCTGGGGTCATATTGACCTCAAGGGTAAAATATGTTAGTAAATATAAAACAGAGGAGGGTTAATGGAATGGGGGATATTTATGACAAGGATGAACAGGAGGTGAACATTAAATAAACAAATTGACCCGAAGGCAACACAAGGGTTAAGAACCTTTATTTTTCTGGGTGCACTTTTACCGTATCAGGAGTAAAAACTGGTTGCTAGCAGTTTAATAGAGTAAATGTCTGCTGGAGAAACCTGATTGTGTACAAATTTCAATGAAAAATGCTGAATAATGTTATAAAAACTCAAATTTAAACGAACATTTTATAAGTCTTGTTAATGTTCTCAACACAAATAAAGACATTTCTCACCTGAGGAGTGAAACATTCTGGTCTTGTGTGAACGGGATGTTTTACATTTGTTTATGTGTCCTCGCAGAAAGAAGAAAACGGGAAAGTGGTGACCACCCTCCCACCTACTCAAACCCACTTTCTCCAGTCAGGCCTGGGACCGGGACAGGAGTACGAGGTCTCTATTAACATCATCAAGAACAACACCAGAGGTCCCCAAACATCCAAAAAAGTCACGACCAGTGAGTCTCCTGGTTGTAAACAAACATTTTCTCTTGGATCATTTAGACTGAGCTGGTGAGATGATAGAGGTTTAAAACGATCCAGTTTCTACCTCAGAAGTTCAGATGCTATGATTATGTAATGTTCCTTTCTGCTCTGTCTAGTGAGAAAAAAAAACATTAATGTCAAAGAGTGAAATTCCTAAATGAAAAGAAGAGTGATAACAGGAAAACCCATGCAGCTGGCTCTCCATAGTTTCAAGTTTCAAGTTTCAAGTTTCAAGTTTTTATTGTCACATCCCCTTTTATACAAGTATAATCGGTTTGTGAAATTCTTATGTGCAAAACACCCGACAGCAGTAGCAGACTAAAAAAAGAATAAGAATGAGAATAAACTATACAATATCCACACAAAAAAAGAAGAAAGTATTAACAATATATATATAAAACAATGTAATAGAATATACATCATGACAATATATATATATAAAACAATGTAATAAAATATACACTTTTTTGAGACAATATATATATATATGTATATACATACAATATATATATACAATATATATATATATAAACAATGTAATAAAATATACACCATGGCCATAGATATTCACAGAGTATGTTCTGGTGTATAGTGTTAATGAGGGTCTCAGTCCTTGTTCAGCAGCCTGATGGCCTGACTGAAGAAGCTGTCCCTCAGTCTGTTTGTGCGGCACTTGATACTGCGGTATCGCCTGCCTGACGGTAGAAGGGTGAACAGTTTGTGGCCGGGGTGGTTATTGTCTTTCATCATCCGTTTGGCCCTGGCCATGCACCGCTTGGTGTATATGTCCAGGATGGAGGGAAGCTCACCTCCAACGATGTACTGTGCCGACCGCACCACCCTCTGTAGTGCCCTACGCTCCAGGGCGGTGCAGTTCCCGTACCAGACGGTGATGCAACCTGTCAGAACACTCTCGATGGTACTGGTGTAGAATGATCTGAGGATGCGGGGGGCCATGTTGAATTTCCTCAGTCGCCTAAGGAAATACAGGCGTTGTTGGGCCCTTTTCACCACGTGAGTGGTGTGCGTGGACCATGTGAGGTCCTCGGAGATGTGCACGCCGAGGAACTTGAAGCTGCTGACCCTCTCTACTGCAACTCCGTCTATGGAGATGGGGGTGTGCTCTCCTCTCCGCTTCCTGTAGTCCACGATCAGCTCCTTGGTCTTCTTGACGTTGAGGACGAGGCTGTTCTCCTGGCACCACTGTACCAGTGATCCAACCTCCTCCCTGTAGGCTGTCTCGTCGTCGGTGATCAGCCCCAACACTGTTGTGTCGTCAGCAAACTTGATGATGACGTTGGAGCTGTGCATGGCCGTGCAGTCGTGGGTGTACAGGGAGTAGAGGAGGGCTCAACACGCATCCCTGAGGGGCTCCCGTGTTGAGGGTCAGCGGCTCTGAGGTGGTACTGCCCATCCTCACCACCTGGCGGCGGCCCGACAGGAAGTCCAGTATCCAGCTGCACATGGTAGAGTGCAGGCCTAGACCTCTGAGCTTGGTGTCGAGCTTGGCGGGAACAATAGTGTTGAACGCTGAGCTGTAGTCCACAACCAGCATTCGCACACAACAGTTCCTCCTCCAGGTGGGAAAGGGCGGTGTGAAGTGCCATGGCAATTGCGTCGTCGGTGGATCTGTTTTGACGATATGCAAATTGCCATGGGTCCAGCGTGGCAGGCAACATGGAACAAATGAAGTCCTTGACCAACCTCTCAAGCATTTACTGACAATCGAGGTGAGGGCTACGGGTCTCCAGTCATTCAGGCAGGTTACCTTGGGGTGTTTGGGGACAGGCACAATGGTGGACATCTTGAAGCTCTCAGGAACAACAGCCTGGGACAGGGAGAGGTTGAAGATGTCTGCGAAGACTCCTGCCAACTGGTCTGCACATGCTCTGAGGCGCGCCCGGGATGTGGTCGGGACCTGCCGCCTTCCGGATGTCCACCCGCTTGAAGGCTCTGCGCACGTCAGCCTCTGAGATGATCAGCAGGCTGGTCTCCTCGGGCAGCGCTGCCTTCGGCGGGCTGCCGTTCACGTCGAACCGAGCAAAGAATGTATTTAGCTCGCCTGGGAGGGAGGTAGAGGAGTTCTCTTCACCGCTGGTTCTCCTCTGAAGTCCGTGATTGTCTGTAGCCCCTTCCACACACCTCTCACGTCATGGCTCTTGAGCTTTTCCTCCACCTTGTTCCTGAACTCCCGCTTGGCAGAGCCGATGGTCTTACGGAGGTCGTAGCGGGCTCTTTTGTATTCCGCCATATTCCCGGAGTCAAAGGCGGTGTTACGCGTGCGGAGTGCAGCGAACATCGCCATTTATCCACGGTTTCTGGTTGGGATAAATCCGAACCGACTTGGTAGGAACAACGTCATCTATGCATTTCTTGATGAACCCGGTGACTGAGGACGCGTACTCACTGACGTTGTTGTCCGACGCGACCCTGAACACATCCCAGTCAGCACGTTCAAAACAGTCCTGTAGCATAGACTCCGATTGGTCCGACCAGCGTTGCACTTCCTTCACAGCGATTGGTTGCTGCTTTAGCCTCTGCCTGTAGGCGGGGAGTAGTTGGATGGAGCGGTGGTCCGATTTGCCGAACGGTGGGCGGAGGAGGGCTTTGTATCCATCCCGGAAGGGAGTGTAGCAGTGGTCGAGAATCCATAGCGCCGTCTAACAGATTTAAGCTGAAGAGTAATGACTCAGACACATTGAATCTCAACCCAGCATGACCACTTGCGTATTTCTTTTACACTTTTACTAAATCTTGCTCTCTCGCTTGCTGAAGCTTTTACTGCAGCGCCACTCCATACATTACGCTGTATTGCTTATGCAGTCGATGTGGCACGCCATCGTGCATGGGGAAGCCGTTAAGCCTTCTTCATTTCTGATGCCATTTATTTGTGTAGGTTGAAAACTAGACGTGGCTTCCAGAAAATGAATGATAGAAGTGAAGTTAAACCTTTCGTACCCTTTTTTTCCGGTGTTGGGGGGTGGGGGGGCGTTTAACACGGAGAAAAGACGTTCTCCTCCACATGGACGTTTGTCAAGTATAGTCGAGTGAAAGGGAACCACATTATATTCCATGGTAGCCTTTTCCCTCGTTGATCCAAGTTATTGCTTTGCATCATGAGAGAGCCAAGTGGAGTCTTATGAGAGCTGTTTTATGGATAAATGTTTTTAAAAAACATGACAGGAGTGTTAAAGTTTGGTCCCACCCCAGAGACGTAGTCTTGATTTGATTTGTGAATGTCACTATTATAAGTTAAATAATTCCTTCACAGACAGAAGATGATAAATCTTTTTCTATCAAGACATTTCTCTTCTGAAGAACCGTGAAGTAATAGTGTAACGTTTTGGGAAATACATGTAGTTGCTTCCTGAGAATTAGCTTGATACCGCTCTTAAGTCTGTATGCTAAATATGAAGCTGGCATTAGCTTAGCTTAGCTTAGCTTAGCATTTACTGGAAGCAGGGGGAAACTGATACGTTGTAAATCCACCAGCATCTTTTAAGAATACAATTTAATATGTTAAATATATTTCTTGTTTCCTGCACATGAAAATGAAAGATCATTTATCAAGACTGACAGTCTGCAGCTATGCTAGCATGCTGAATTTGTACCCGGTCTAATGTTTATCGTGGTCCCCGTCTTGGTTTCGCATGTTAGCATGCGGGCATTTGCTAAAGATCTGAAGAAGAAAAAAAGCGCAGTACAACTGAGGCTGATGGGGAAACGTCATTTGTTCTGTTGGTATTCCATCAACCAAAGTGTTGGATGAAATCTGGAAAAATGTGGACCTGAAGATTGTGTTGGAGAAAAAGTTAGCGGATTATTAAAGTTATCACAATTCGGCCTGTGCCAAATCACATAGACAATAGAAATGAGTTCTGACCCAAATGACTCGCAAGCTTTTATTTCTTCATCTATACATCACCACCTTAATGGATATCACTTTAAATATGGATCTTTGTCAGCCTGTAAAGATGAGAGTCAATTAGAGTCTCAATTATAAGTCATTATTACCTTCGCATTGAAAATGCCGGAAGGTTATGTTTTGATCGCCGTGTATTTATTTATTTGTATGCGTGTTATTCACAGAACTCAAAAAGTATTGAACCGAATCGCATGAAATTTGGTGGGATTATTGGTTATTATCCGGGGACCAATTGATTAGATTTTGGGATAGATCGGGTCAAAGGTCAAGGTCAAAGGTCATGAACAGGTCAAAATCTTCTTGAATCGCATTAAATTTGGTGGGATGATTGGTTATTATCCGGGGACCATTTGATTAGATTTTGGGATCAATCGGGTCAAAGGTCAAGGTCAAGGTCATGGAAAGGTCAAAACTATTTTTTTACCATAGCACGATACATTTTTGTCCAATTGGCATGCAACTAATGCCAAAATGTTCATAATTCAATGCCCAATCTTGTGATATGCGAAGGTATGCGCTCTACCGAGTGCCCATTCTAGTTATATATATTTCAGTTCTTCCTTTTTGGTCCTTACATTTCCATCTATGTGTAATGTGCCATGCGTCTGATCTCTCTCCCTCGATGGCCCGCTCAACTCTGACTCCCCCTTCGCCCCCACCCCAGAGATCAAAGGCCCCCGGCAGGTGGAGGTGAAGGACGTGACGGACTCCTCCGCCCTGGTGGGCTGGTCTCAGCCGGCGGCTCCCACGGACAGACTCACCATGTTGTACTGGTCCACCTCGGACCCCTCGGAGGAAACCAGGGTGGAGATGTCCCCCCAGGTCAAGCAGCACAGCATCGACGGCCTGAGGCCCGACACCGAGTACACGGTGTCGCTCGTCTCCAGGAGAGGAAAGCTCCACAGTGACCCTTCCAACACCACATTCACTACAGGTTCTTTATATTTTCAATTATATGGATGGTTTGCATGACACACATAATGCAAGGTCAAAAAATCGCGGTGAATACTGAAGTTATGATGATATTTTATGTTTTTCTCATTGTCAACAAATCCCGGGAAAAGACTGAAGCTATATTTTTATCCGACCGACAACAACGTGTCTCAAAGCCTGATAAATCTTCTCCCTCTGTGTATAAGAGCGACATTATTGTCAACAAATCTATTGAAACCTTGGTTGACATGTTCCTTCATCATGAATACACACGTTGTATTTCATTTTGACTCAATCCCACATTTAACTCACGAGTGCTCCAAATGTGGATTAATCCGCCGCAGAAACTAGTCCCTAACAAATGCACTATTTCATCCTTTTTGAATGACCTTTGACATTTGATTAACCCTCCTGTCGCCTTCGGGTCAATTTGACCCGATTCAATGTTTAACCCTCCTGTTACCTTTATATTTACTGACATATTTTACCCTTGAGGTCAATATGATCCCAGCTATTAAAATCTCCAGAAAATTATTAGAATTAATATTATTTCCAAGTTTAAGTGTGAGGTACTTTATGTTTGTTTGTTGACTACCGAAAGAACACCGACATTAAACATTGAATCGGGTCAAATTGACTCGAAGGCGACAGGAGGGTTAAATATTGAATCGGGTCAAAATGACCCGAAGGCAACACAAGGGTTAAAAAACTACAGTGATCAGCTGTTTAAGTAAACCACTGATCTTTTTATCTAAAATTATTATCATAGATTTACTACATTGGTTGGGAAACCATGATGTATTGCAGAATATACTAGTGTGGATATATTTTGCAGTATTCATATGTTTTCGGATTTTGTGATACTTTTATATATCTCAAATTGTTATTATGAATATTTTCTGTACTTTTATGAGATTTGTTGTTGTTTTCTTGTCTTATTTCTGTCTTGCCTGACATCCGTGAAGCCCTTTGAACTGCACCCACATGTATGAAAGGTGCCGCACACTAAAGTTTGACTTGCCCCTGTTTCCAATAATAGGCCGACCAATAGATGTCATGTCTGTGTGAATCTGAGCTAATTTCTGAGCATTAAAAATGATTCTGTACCATCGTTAGCCATGGACGCCCCCGTGGACCTGCAGGCTGTGACCCAGACTGACGACAGCATCACTCTGGAGTGGACCAACACTCAAGCTGACGTCGGCGAATACCTGGTGAAATACAGTCCCCTCTCTGGGTCGACTCACGGTGAAGAACTGGTCCCACGAGGACCTGGAGACACCACCAAAGCCACCATCACTGGTAAGGCTTTCAGGCGTACACTACCGTTCAAAAGTTTGGGATCACTTAGAAATGACTTTATTTTTCAAAGAAAAGCACTGTTTTTTCAATAAAGATAACATTAAATTAATCAGAAATACACTCTCAACATTGTTAATGTGGTAAATGACTATTCTAGGTGGAAACGTCTGGTTTCTAATGAAATATCTCCATAGGTGTATAGAGGCCCTTTAACAGCAACTATCACTCCAGTGTTCTAATGGTACATTGTGTTTGCTAATCGCCTTAGAAGACTAAAGGATGATTAGAAAACCCGTGCAATTATGTTAGCACAGCTGAAAACAGTTATGCTGGTGATATAAGCTATACAACTGGCCTTCCTTTGAGCTTGAAGTTTGTAGAACAAAATTAATACTTCAAATATTAATCATTATTTCTAACCTTGTCAATGTCTTGACTATATTTTATATTCATTTGATAAATAAAAGTGTGATTTTTCATGGAAGACACGAAATTGTCTGGGTGATCCCAAACTTTTGAACGGTAGTGTATATACGAAGGAGGAGCACACACGGTGCGTCATACCACGTGGTCATTCTCCTTCTGTCCCTCCGGGGGGCGCAGGGCTGAAGCCGGGGATGGAGTACGGGATTGGTGTGACCGCCGTGAAGAAGGAGAGGGAGAGCAACCCCGCCACTACCAACGCTGCAACCGGTGAGAGACGCCGCCCGAGCACCCAGGCGGACATGTTTGGTCGACACTAAAGGCGATCTACACTTTCCCCCTTTTTGTCAGATATCGATCCTCCCAGAGACCTGAAGGAAACGCAGTCCACAGAGAACACCCTCACCTTGAGGTGGCGGAAACCCCGGGCCAAGGTCGCCGCCTACCGGCTGGTGTACGTCTCCGGGGACGGCCAGGTCGGGGAGGCGGAGATCCCGCCCGCGGCGACGAGCTACGTCGTGTCCAACCTGATGCCCGGAACGAGCTACACCATCACTCTGGCTGCAGAGAGGGGCCTCAAGAGGAGCACGCCCGTCACCGTGTCTGCATCCACAGGTGGGTGGGGAGCCATTGCGGTGCAAAATATGCTTTATATTTCCTCAGAGCATCGGACGAATGAAAAAAGAAAAGTATATTCCAAAGTGGAAGTCAGCCAGCGATGTGAAGACTTTGCTGCCAACGAACACCGAGAAAATGAGATGTACTTGCACCTCGATGATGCTTTCTTGATTTGTGCCTTTTTTTCTTCTTCTTGTAGCCTCTTTCACATTTTATTTAGCTGACACAGACGACCGTGAGCTCACGACTCCTCCGGGCTCGGAGGACAATGTCATTAGCTTTGCGTATTTAGAGCCCTCCGACTTTCCGTCCTCAGTGGGAACGGAGGATGAGGATGAGGAGCTGACGGTCTCGGGCGTCACGCCCCACGGATTTGACCTCACGTGGAAACTAAAGGCTCACGGCGCCTACGATAGTCTGACAGTAGGATATAAAGACGCTCGGCGATTATGGGATGCCAGAGAGGCCCGACTTCCTGGAGATGCCACTGGCTCTCGAATCCAGGGCCTGAATGCATCGACAGAATATCAAATAGAACTTTATGGAATTACCGGTAGCCAGAGATCTGCGCTACTCGAAGCGGTCGCAGTCACAGGTATAAGCTTCTCTTTTAGTTTATTAGGGACACTTTGTCCTGTTTTTATTGTTGTTGTTTTTTTGTTGTTGCATAGAAGAGACATGGCTGTTTAGCGGTAGGATCTGCATGCTGGTTTTTCACTCATTGAGATCATACCTGTCGGCATGAGAGAATGAAGGCGGACCGAACAGACAGAAATCATCTCAATGTTGCTTTCCAAAATCAAATCGATTTCCTCCTGGATTTGCCATTTCTTTGCTCTCTGAAAGCTGATTCCATCTGCATCGTTCATCGTCTCCATTCACACAATCGAAATGATTCTCCGGCAGTCGGAGAAACAAATTACAACGTGTACGTCACTCGCATGGCAGAAGAAGTGACTCAGAACCGCCCTTTAGACCGGCAGGCTGTGCATGGCTTCACCGTCCTATTTGAAGGCAACTGTGTACTTCCACTGTGGTGGACTACTCAAGAGGCTTCAATTAATTAATGAAGCCGCCTCGTGTGCCATTAATGCCCTTCGCTGCCGCTTGATGATAAGTGAATGAGGTTATCACAGACAGCATTATTTTCATTTAACTGTACAGTATGTTGTTCTTCTTTTAACCCGGTTCTTCTTCACAGGTTCGTTTTTTCAGTCGTCAACAGATCTGGTGACAGATTCATTCATTAACCTGCTTTTATTCACCGTAGCGCCCCAGCCTACCTCTCCAGGTGTGCTCATGCTGAGCATCAGAGATGCCCCGACCACTGCTGTGGAGACAGCAGCGGCTCAAAGTCCAGATCCCCTCCGTCCTCTAAGCACTCCCGATGACGGTACCATGAGCTCCGGGGCCGAGCCCGAGGGCTCGAGCCCGGACGTACCGGGGGACCTCGAGGTCCACGTCACCTCCACCAGCTTTCTGGTGGAGCTCGGTGCTCATGTGACCATAATACCAGGAAGTGTGAGAAACACTGAAATAGAGGGTGTGTCCCCCTCCACACTATATGATATCACATTGCAAGGGCTGTTGGAAGGGGAGCGATCTTTACCTCTCAAAGTTGTTGCTACGACAGGTACATGGAGCAAATATTTTCTTTTTGTTGTCGGCATTCATCACACAACCGGTCATCATCACATGCTTTTACTTTGAAAAGCTCTAAATATGTCATGGTTGTTGATGTGAGTGAGATGTTTCTATGATTCGTATCTCGAAGACGTATTATTTTGAGAAAAAAGTTGTAATGTTTTTAAAATTTTAGTCAAAATATTTTTGAGAGTCTTATTTCTTCAAGTTTAAGGATGCAGCATTTCAAGATTAAAATCATAAATTTTGTAGAAAGAGTCATAACATTTTAGATTTAAGTTGGAATATTTCAAGACTGAATTAGTAGTTCTTGAAAAAAAATAGTTACATTTCAAGATTAAAGTCATATAATAATAATAATAATTTAAATAATAATAATATTAATAATAATTCAGATTTCTATAGCGCTTTTCTAAGTACCCAAAGACGCTTTACAGGGGACAAGAGACAAACAGAACAAAACAAAAATAAAGCAGACAAAACAAACAAACAGGACATATCATAACAAAAAGAAAGGAAAGCAGACTGGAGAAGCTGTGTGGGTCTTATCGGGGGCAAGGGGTTAGCAGGAGAAAGCGAGTTGGAAGAGGTGTGTTTTGATATATCTATAATATCATAGAATTTTGAGAAAAGCACATTTCAAGATTTTAATTAATTTGATAACAATTTTAGTCTTAAATCATGATTAATTTTGAAAAAAGTATTTAAAGTCATCTTTTTTCCCCCTTCAAAAAATTATGACTTTCTTTTAAAATTCCAAATGAATTCCTGAAATATTACAACCTTTTTCTCTTCAATATTACCACATTTTTCTGGGACTTTCTTTCAGAATATTGATTTAAAGTTGAATTATGAGATCATTGTTGTCTCTCACTCTGGCCCAACGTCTCAGTCGTAGTCATTGTGAGATGAATATTGTGAAAAAATTACACGAGAGTTTTTTTACAGTCCATCTTGCCATTCAGTTGACCCCCACTCTGATCTGTCTACCTCCCAGTAGAGCCGAAGCCCATGGTGCACCTCACCGCCTCTGACATTACATGGGACGGCTTCACTGCGTCCTGGAGCCCCACCAGTGGGGAATTTGACAGCTTTGTCATTGAGGTCACAAACTTGGAGAATTTGAAGGAGAGCCAGAACCTCAGTCTGTCCGGAGACGCGTTCAGCCTGGGCATCTCCGGGCTGAACCCCAACACCAGCTACATGGTTGGCCTGTTTGGGATGTACCGGGGCTCCTTCCTGGAGCCCGTGTACACCCAAGCCACCACAGGTACCTGCAGCTCGCAGCGGTTGCGGCGTTTGTTTGGTTCTTTTTTCGGCCTCTTAACTCTTTAACTTTCTTTCCCCTTTTTTTTTTTGATTCTTAACTTTCCATTTCAGTCGGTGTCTGTGAAGCAGACACGAGAACCTTTGTTTTTGTGTGTGTGTGTGTGTCTCCTCACCCCTTCACACTCACAGTGGCTCTTCCACACTTCGCTGCATGACAACGAGAACAATTTAACAACCTTATTTCTGTGTTTTTGTCGTCACTCTCCGACTTAACCGCCATGATCCATTCTTTACCCTCCAGCCACTGTTTCTGTCCAGCTGAGAGAGGGCGGGGTGATAGGGACTCGTGCCGCATCACTGAGCAAAAGCCCCTCAAATGTCCCCCCCCCCAACCCCCCTTTCCCCCCAAACTGCTCCCTCCATCCCGGTTTTCAAAGTGCATGACCCCCCCCCCCCCTCCATCCCTCTACCATCCCCCCTGCATCGTGGTTGAGGTTCCATGTGCTGCAATGATTGCAAAAGCAAAAAAAACAATAACCCTCACCCACATTTCATCCCATCAACACTCATTCAGCGTGTAATCGATTAACCTTGAAGGGCTCGTTTGCTCATGGGCGCTTGCCCACACTTGGTTGAGTTTTTTTTTTTTTTACTGTGACACTTGAGCTCTGCTGGTTTGTATTCGATCAGTTTGACGATTTTCGATTCAGAACCTCAAAGTAAAATATCCTTGTTTCCCTTTTTAACTGCCAGGTGGCAAACGATTAAATCTTCTTGTCATTGTCAAGCTAAAAAGCTGATGATGTAATCTGAGGTTAGAGTAACGCCTCCTTGTTTTTATAATATGATCTGAGGTTACAGTCCTTGATTTACATCCGAGTGGCGCCTAATTTATCTGCAGCATGTTTGCAAGCTGACGTTGTCATCGCATGGAGAAAATATGTTTTTACGAGGTTTCTTTTAACCTGTTCTGCTTTGAATTGCTCTGGTGCAATAGTTTGCAGGATTTATCTCAGATCAACTGCATGAGCAGATCAGAGATACTTTAATACGATTATATGTCTTCCTTCGCCACATTTTCACGTTCGAGGAAACACTTGCTGGCCAGAATCCTACAGCTATTTTCAGCTTTTATCTTCTTTTTTATAGCAATGTGCATAATTTGTTTAAAAATCAAACTTTATGCATGTATTTAATCTTTTAAGCTACTCAGACTCTCAGGAATTGCGAGTGGGTGGTGGTGAGTGTCCTGCCACACATTTTAATGGGATACATAAAACCAACGAGCCACCGGTAACTTAGCTCTGTCACTATGTGTTCTGCAAAGAAAATGTTTTTCTTTCATGAAAATCTAATAATGATTTCTCTCTTTAGTGAATCAACCAGTGGTTGGCAAACTATATATCTCAAACTTAACGTCAGAGAGCTTTTCAATCTCCTGGAACGGCACTGAAGGAGAATTTGATGGTTTTATCCTGGAGATAATTGATTCCGATTGGCTGATGGAGCCAAAGGAATATAACGTATCCCGCAGTGTGGCGTCCCACGACGTAACGGGGCTCAGGCCCAGCACTGACTATATAGCCTACCTCTATGGGACATTCAAGGGATCCCGAACAAGCGCTATCAGTATTGTTGCATCAACAGGTATTTAGATTTGTGTGTATTACAAAGAATAGGGTCAACTATTACTCGTTCCTGTGTGCACACAGACAAATACATGCTTCTTTTTGAATGTCAATAAATGAACGTATTTTATATTTCTCTCCCCCCCCCCCCCCCCCTTGTAGCCGAAGAGCCTGATTTGTCCAGGCTAGTTGTTTCTAACGTTACCTCAGACAGATTGTATCTGTCGTGGCGGACAGGAGAGAAGGCCTTTGATGTCTTTATAGTCGAAGTCAGAGAGTCTGCTTTGCCCTCGCAGGCGATGGGGCGCACTCTGGCGGGAGACGTGCGCTCCGCGGTCATGGCCGGGCTCAAAGCGCGCACAAGCTACGACATAAAGCTGTACGCCAGCGCCGGGGGCCAGAACACACAGCCCCTGTTTGATGTAGCTACAACAGGTATCGCATTACACGCATTTTTTCTATAGTTAACACTGCCGTTCAAAAAGTTTGGGGTCACTTTGAATTTTCCTTATTTTTCAAAAGAAAAGCACTGGTTTTTTTCAATGAAGATAACGTTAGATTAATCAGAAAGATACTTTATACATTGTTAATGTGGCAAATGACTATTCTCTGGTTGTTAATGAATCTCTACATTGGTGGAAAGAGGCCCATCTCCAGTGTTCTAATGGTACATTGTGTGTGCTAATCGCCTTAGAAGACTGGCGGAGGGTTATAAAACCCTTGAAAAACCCTTTTTATGTTAGGGCAGCTGAAAACAGTTATGCCGGTGAAAGAAGCTATAAAACTGGCCTTCCTTTGAGCGACAAGTTTGAGGAACAATATTAATAATTCCAATAAAAATCATTATTTCTAACCTTGTCAATGCCTTTACGATATTTTCTATTCATTTTGCAATTTCTTGTGACAAATAAAAGTGTTAGTTTTCATGGGAAATTGTCTGGGAGACCCCAAACTTTTGAACGCTAGTGTATTTCATTTATTTTTGGCACTACAACCAAACTTGTGATTTATTAACCAGTACGACGTAACTGAAAAAGCCGTTCTTTTTTCTGTTCAGAGGATGTTCCCCAGTTGGGGCCCATAGCGGCTTCATCTGTGAGCCCACATAACCTCAGCTTGTCCTGGAGCGCCGTGTCGGGCCACTTTGATGGCTTTGTTGTCCGGGTCAGTGACCCCGAGCAGCAGTCTGACACGCTGGAGTTCAAACTGCCCGGTGAAGTGCGTAACTTTACCGTCTCTAACCTGATGGATGCCACAGGCTACGATATTGAACTGTACGGTATTTCTCACGGCCGCCACACTCCCTCTGTGTTGGCCCACGCCGTCACAGGTACTACTCATGTCTTAAACTCACATCTCTTTAAAAAAAAAGGCTTTGGCTCAACACTTATGTGTCTCCTGCTATAAACTTTCTTAATGCATTTCAAGCTTGAGACCCGCGGATTACAAACATCCTTTTAAGTCACTATAAGGACACATTTGACATGCGTCATGAGCACTTATTAGGGAGCGTACATTCTTTTGTTCTAAATTTTGACAGAACATCTTCGTTTTAGTATCCTGTCGATTTTTTTTTTCGGGAATATTGGCTGTAAATAACATATAGATGATGGAAGAAGAACTCAGATAATTTACTTTAAGTAAATGTAGCAATATATTATTCATCCTGAATTTAAAATGCACCTTTGTACGAGAAGAACAGATTTATTTACATGCTTTTGCAATCTTTGCACACATTATCCTCCTGACGGAATCTTGTTCCCCCTCCCACACACACACACACACACAAAACAACTCCTTCACTCCTCTCCAGCTCCTTTGCCTAAAGTGGAAAACTTGACCATTTCCAACCTCACCCCCTACGGCTTCCGTGTGTCGTGGGAGGTGAAGCAGCAGCAGCAGCAGCAGCAGCAGCAGAAGGAGGAGGAGGAGGAGGAGGAGGAGGAGTTAGCGCCCTCTAGTGGCGGCTTCACACATTTTCAAATAGTGGTGACTGACTCTGGCTGGCTGCTGGAGCCTCAGGAGTTCACTCTGCCAGGAAACCAAAGTCACCTGGACATCTGGGGCCTCATCACCGGCATAGGCTATGAGGTCAGGCTGACCGGGGTGTCAGAGTCGGGGCTTCTCTCTCGGCCTCTGACGACAGTGGCTGTGACAGGTACCACTCACAGAGCACCGCCAGGCCCCTCCTCTTACTAAAATAACAAAAGTGTCAACTACTGCTGTGACCGATAAGCTGAAGTTTCACCATCACAACCTGGCTGGTCTATGATACAAGCTTTCAATTTGTAATTGAAAATAAGAGAAGATGTCGTCCGCGCCATGTTGGGATGGTGAGGCTGCAGCTCGGCTCCGATGCCTAACCCTAACTAAAGTTTATAACACGACTCTCTTCCAGAACAATCTCTTTTTTTCCTCATCTTCTTCAAAGCGTTTTCGCTTCGTCGGCGGGAGGACGAGATGTGAAGCTCCCGCCTCGTTTCTTCTCGACCTCTCCAAAATATGAGCAAGCACTTTTGTTTGTTTTCATATTTTAAAAATATGTGTTTTCCTTCTGATTTCTGATTGGCGCCACAATCTTCTTTGTTTCTTCTTCTCCGTGCTGGTGTATCAATCAAAAACCATCAGATGCAGGAAAACACTGAATAATCAACGGGGCATTCTGAGCATGAAATGTCAGTTGATTTAACTTCTAATGACATTTGTTTCCTTGTCTTTGAATGCACCGAATGCCTCGAGGCCTTGAAGACGCATGGGGACCTCGTCTCAACCGGCATTTGACGAAATCCGTCCCAGCTGATCCCTAAGAGTCTTTTTAAGGAATGTGACCCCCGTTAACTGGCACATTTTTGGGGTCTTTAACAGATTTACACTAACGAACGCCTGAGCATGGCGGATGTGGTCTGGAACGTTACCCCCCTCGCCTGCCACCCGGGAACCTTTCTCGCCCGATTGCCGAACTTCTTCCGTACTTTTCCAGACGTTCGTGAATATTGACCGGCAACAAAAAAAACAACAGCCACGTTGTGTCTTTACTTTGTCCTAACCAGAGGCCGAGCCAGAGGTGGAGCATCTCTTCGTCTCGGACGTCACGGCCGACGGTTTCCGTCTGTCGTGGGCGGCCGACGACGACTTGTTCGACCGATACGTGATCAAGATAAGAGACGGCAAAAAGTTCGCTCACCCTCGAGAGTACAGCGCGAGCGGCGCCGAGCGAACCAAGGTGTTGACCGGCCTCATGAGCGGCACCGAGTACGAAATCGAGCTTTACGGCGTCACGTTGGACGAACGCTCCCAACCCATTACTGGGGTTGCTCAGACAGGTATCTATGTAGTATATATGTGTGTGTGTGTGTGTGTGTTATAACACAACTACCAACTGAACGTGTGGGTGTGAGGAGTCCCACTAATCCTCTTTATTGGTCGCACTGGTGTTTTCTTCACTTTAATTCACCTTTTTTCTTCTTCTCTTGTGCATATTCACGTATACTTCACCAGGCCTGAGCACTCCAAGAGGACTCAGCTTCTCCGAGGTGACGGACTCCTCGGCGGTGGTTCACTGGTCCATGCCGCGCTCTCCGGTGGATAACTACCGCATCGCCTACGTTCCCTTTGAAGGAGGTAGGAGGTCAACCAGTTGCTGGTTTAAAGTTTATTTCCAATTTTTTTTATTTGGTTACATAGTTTAGCTTAAGTTGGATTTGATAAATATGATTTAGTTTAATCAAACGGAAATGTCGCAATAACTATTGGCTGGATTTCAATGACATTTAGCGTCGACTTTCGTGATCCCCAGAGGATGAACCCTATTGACTTTGTTGATCCTCTCGCGCAGTGGTTCTCTTTTTCTGTTACATGTACACGAAGGTACAGGCATTTCAACATGTATTTATTAATGACAGTTGTATGTCCCTGTACTTTGAACTTGTAATATGTGACGTTCTCAATATTATATATTTCGGTATTTCTGCATTTCCTCCTTCGCCCCACCTGCACTACCACTGCCTCCCACTAGAGGGGTGCGCCGCACAGTTTGAGAGCCACTGCTCCAGCGCCACAATGAGGAAGCGTTTTAGTTTTTCTTGCTGTATAATTTAGTACAAGCATGCATATCAACCTCCAATTAATTGTAGTAATAAATATAATCATTTAATTTGTATCGTCACCAAACGGTTAAATATATTAGTACCAAACAATATAAAGTACCAAAGAGCTACAATAGAGCGTTGTTATAGAATGCACTTTCAGATGCATCATCAAATCTATGACGTTTAATGTAGTTTATTGTGTTCAGGACCCACATTTGACTCTGTGCTCCACAGGAAGCCCCCTGGTGGTGACTGTGGGCGGCGACGTGTTCGAGACCGTGCTGCCCGACATGATCCCGGGCAAAATGTACCAAGTGTCTGTGAGTGGTGTGAAGGGTCTTGAGGAAAGTGACCCCAGCACTGACACTGTAATCACAGGTTGGTTCTCAACCCTTTTTAATCTTCCTCTTCCTCTTCTTCGACGTGGCGTCAGCGACTAGAACAATGCGTTTGTTCCCGTGTCCGGCAGCTTTGGACAGACCTCAGGGTCTAACTGCAGCGAATGTCACCGACGCCTCGGCCCTGTTGGTGTGGCAGCCGTCTGTGGCCACTGTCGATGGCTACGTCATTACGTACAGCGCGGATTCAGGTGTGTCTCTGCTCCCTTGTCTTGTTTCTTCTGTTCCTTAAAGGGGTACTGCTTACTGTACATACGTAGATAGTCTTGCTTCAACCTGCTTATTGTCTGTTCACACAAGATGTGGGTCAGTGGTCAGCAGGTCTGTCTTTCAATCAGGGGGTTAGTGGTTCAATCCCCGCCCTAGTCCTTGAGCAAGACTCTTAACCCTGAATTGCTCCCTGCAGCTGTGTCTACGGTGTATGATTTTAAGTCGCTTTGGATTAAAGCTAAATGTAATGTACTGTATAGTTCAAGTAGTAGTAAAGTCTCTTTTGTCTTCTATTGGTCACCCTGTTTTTCTTACAAAGTGTGTGTGATTGGCACATTTTGCTTTGACAATGTGGACATGTGGTGACTTGATGTGTGTGTGTGTGTCCTGCCTGACAGTGTCCCATGTGGTGGAGCGTGTTTCTGGGAACACGGTGGAGTTTGAGATGAACTCCTTGGTTCCAGGAGCTCACTACACAGTTGGAGTACACTCTCTGAAGGAAGCTCAGAAGAGTGACTCTGCTGTTACTGAATTCACCACCGGTAGGCTTATATATACACAGAGTGTGTGTGTGTGTATGTATGTATGTATGTATGTAAGTATGTATATATATATATATATATATATATATATATTATATATATGTTTTATATCTATATATGTATATAAATATATAGTAATATAAATAAATATACATATTATTTTATATATATATTATATATATTATATACATATATATATTATTATATTATTTTGTAAAATAATATATTTTTTTAATGTATCTTATTTTATATTTATTTAATGTATTTAATATATACATATAATTTTTTTAAATAAATAAATGTATATTAAGTTTAATATATATATATATATATTAATAAATATACAGTATTTGAATCTGGTGTAAATTATTGGATGATAATTCTACAGCTTGTTGTATCTTTTAGATGTGGATCCTCCTCGTGATCTGATGGCTGTAAACATTCAAACTGACAGTGCGACTCTCACGTGGAAACCTCCGCAGGCGGCTGTGACTGGTTACACACTCACCTTCTCAGCTGACGGTGCTATCAGGGTCTGTACATGCAATCAATCAATCAATTAATTCAATAGTTTCTTTCCTGTTTAAACAGAAATACCACAGACTGCGTCAATTCAACGTTACTGACGATCATTTTGGAAAGCACGCCTTCCAGTTTGGGATTTGTTTCCTAACTTCTTGGCAGCCATTGTTCTTGGTTCACACCATCAAGGAATCACTATCAAATAAAAAGTAGCTGGAGAAGTTGGATGATTTTTTCAACACATGAAGGAGCACTTAGTCCTTCAGTGTATCTCAAACATCTGGAGATTCGAGGTTTTACCTGGACAGGAAGGGGAAGAAAAACAGCTGTCTGCTTAATAAATAAAGCTCAGTGGAGTAAAAAGTACATTATGTACCTCCTGAGATGTAGTGTAAGAGAAATATACAGTATTTTAAAGTTAACTGCTTACAACTTTATAATAACTCCCCTCTGGCCAGATCCTACTCAAATGTACATCAATAAACCTTTTTACTTTAGATACACTGTATCCACTTTCATTTTTATTTTATTTTTACTTTTTTCTTCTGTTGTTATTCAAAAAATATTAATTCTTAAATGCAATATATCCTGCCCTGCTATTTTATTTTATTGTATTGTAAATATGTAAAGATGGTTGCTTCTGCTTCACTGAATAAAGTATCCTAAAGTACCTTACATTTGTACTTGAGTAGAGAACTTAAGTAAATGTACTTCTGTACCGCTGTTTTTATGATCATTATTATTACTTTTAACAAATATATATGAACAAAAGCACTATATTAGTACTCTGATGTGTCAAACATTCGTTGTTTTTGTGTGTTTTTCTTCCAAAAGTGAAATTGATTTGAACCACTCTGGATAAAAAGTTATTTTTTCATGTGCTTTTGCTTTTTGTAAATGTCGTCCGGTTACGTGTGCGTGTGCGTGTGCGCTTATTCAGGAAGTGGTGCTCAGCCCGACGGCGTCCTCTTACAGCATGGCTGCTCTGACGGGCTCCACAGAGTACGACGTGACGCTTCAGGCCATCGCCGGGACCCAGAGGAGTCGTCACGTGACTACCGTCTTCACGACCAGTAAGGAGGAAAAACTACTCTACTCTTTTATTTTACAGACATATCTATCACGCACTTCCTTTCCTTTTGATGTGATGCTCCACCTGCGCTCATTCTCCCTTCCGTCGTCTCTTACTTTCCCTCTCTTCACTCCGCTGAGGCCTCTGAGACGATATCTTTTTAATCTGCTCTTTCCAGTCGGGCAGCTGTACCGACGCCCTCGGGACTGCGCTCAGATCTTCCTGAACGGAGAGGCGAGCTCCGGCCTGTACGCCGCGTACGTGAACGGCGAGGAGCGGCCGCCCATCCAGGTGTACTGCGACATGACCACGGACGGCGGGGGGTGGATGGTGAGTGACTCCCACCGGCTGGAATCTGATTCATGAATGGAAACCTCGAAACCACGTTGAATAACAGGCATACGACCGCCACGGCGACCTCTGACCCTCTTCAGGTTTTCCTCAGACGCCAGAATGGAAAGTTGGAATTCTTCAGGAATTGGAGGAACTACACCGGTGGCTTCGGGAACATGAAGGATGAGTTCTGGCTGGGTGAAAGCTTTTCTTATTCCCCCTCTGTGTCTCCTTCTGACCTCAGCCCCTCCGCCAACTCACACATATTAAACTGTTACAGGTCTCTCCAACCTCCATAAAATCACAAATTCTGGCCACTACGAGCTGCGAGTGGACTTGAGGGATGGCGGGGAATCGGCCTACGCTCAGTACGACAAGCTCACCATCGCAGAGCCGAAGAAGCGCTATAAGATCTACGTCGGGGCGTACAGTGGGACAGCAGGTAGGTCTCACTTTAACGCCTCCGGTTGAACTTTTCGGGCCTTTATATCTTGTTTATTTCCTTCGCATTGAAAATGCGGAAGGTTATGTTTTGATCGCCGTGTATTTATTTATTTATTTATTTGTATGCGTGTTACTCGCATAAATCAATAAATATTAAACCGAATGGCATGAAATTTGGTGGGATGATTGGTTATTATCCGGGGACCATTTGATTAGATTTTGGGATCGATCGGGTCAAAGGTCAAGGTCAAGGTCATGAAAAAGTCCACATCTTCTTTTTACCATATTGGCATGCAACTAATGCCAAAATGTTCATAATTCAATGCCCAATCTTGTGATATGCGAAGGTATGCACTCTACCGAGTGCCCGTTCTAGTTTAAAATATTTTGGTCCCGGTTGATTTGACGAAACCCAATCTTTATTCCATCTGGAATGGTAGATACAGATTCATATTCCTCAGCTTCCTATAGCTTTCAAAGGTAGGAAGCGATGAGGCTGCAGGATGTGTGTTATTCAGCTTGAGTCGGTGGGTTTTGTTACTTTTATACACAGACGGGATAGATGTGTATGCTAAGCTAAGCTGATTATCTAAATATGACCTTTATTTAACCAGGTAAAATCAATTAGGAACCAATTCTCATTTACCATGATGACCTGGCCAGGAGGCCGTAGCACAGTCCACACACGGGACACAAACAGCACAGTGGGTACGGAAAGTATTCAGACAGAAAAAAACAGAAATGTAGAAATGTTTTATTTTAGCAAATGGTTGCAATGAAACAAAGAGTGAAACATTTAAAGGGGTCTGAATGCTTTCCGTACCCACTGTCCAATACAGTATGACAAATACATGAGAAAATGGCTAAAAATAACATAGGTACATTAATAAACACTATGTAAAAAAAAATACATATATGTATAAATACTAAATGCACTTTGAGAAAAGCCGCTAAGATACTTTCTAATGATATAAAAAAACTAATTATCCTAAAAAAGGACTTTCTTCTATTGAAGGAGCTCACCGGTTGACGTGAGCCATGTTTTCTGAGCTCCCACTCTCTTCATATCTCCACCAGGCGACTCCATGACGTACCACCAGGGTCGGCCCTTCTCCACCTTCGACAACGATAACGACATCGCCGTCACCAACTGCGCCTTGTCGTACAAAGGCGCCTTCTGGTATAAAAACTGTCATCGTGTCAACCTCATGGGGAAATATGGTGACGGCAGTCACAGTAAGGTGCGTACGTTCAGTGTGACATCCTTCCTTTTTGGCTTCGGTATTTTCAATCCAACGTTTTTAGATGTTCATTGAACTGTTTACATCTCACCTTTGGTGTAAAAAAGAAACATATTTTACGAATTATACTCTGCATTTTCTTTTTTCTCTGCAGGGGATCAACTGGTTCCACTGGAAGGGCCACGAACACTCAATTGAATTTGCAGAGATGAAGATTAGGCCGGCCAACTTCAGACATTTTGAGAGCAGAAAAAAGCGATCGTAGACCCGAGAGCTCCCCCATCCTCGTCTCCACCTCATCTCCACCCCCCTCTCTCTCTCTCTCTCCATGTTCCCTCATCATCACATCATTCTGTAAAATACACACAAAACAAAAGATAATCACGCTGAATGTAATTAAGGAACATGTGGAATGGATACGGTGACGTTCACGCCAAAGAATCAAGCCGTTTCTTGTGGGTCGCCGTCCCAATTTGGCACCGTTGAGTTTGATGAGCGGCAATGTGGACGCATACAGTATAACATGCATTATTGGGACCAAACATCTGTTATCGTGTGAGGAATTCATTGTGAAATTGTGTAAATGGATCCACTCAGTCAGTAACATGTCAAGGGCACATAGTCAGAAGGCGTCACCCCCCCTAAAATAACGAAAAGTTAATTCAATGTACAGCCAACAGATCATTTTTAATTAATATTTAAATTTGTATTTACTCATTTTGATAGAAAGATGCTCTGTAACCTTCAATACAAATACAAATATTAGTTTGATAAAGATGTGTGTGAGCTCTTTAAAAAACCAAACAAGTAGACGTTTGAATGAGTTCCACCTCCGTGCCACTAGGTGGCAGTGTTTACTCTATGCAAAACTAAGATGTACTTTGTTGAGCTACTTAGGATGATATTTTACAGAGCTATCAAAAATATGAATAATTTATGATCTTGAAAATAATTTCATTCAGTACTTGTTTTTGAGAAGACCTCAATTTAATGAGCAAAACAAAACACATGTTATTATTCTTTAATAGGTTAATCCATCCGTATGTGTTGTTGCTGCTTGTCTGGGTCCAGGTCATGTTATATAAAACACAACAAATGTGGCAAACATATCAATTAATTCATGTGCTTATTGGCCTGATTGGCTCTCTTTTATTTTGTCATTTTGTGTGACAGTGAACATGTGGTATGTGGCGTTAAAAAGTCTTCATTTGAGTTTGTTTAACTCTGCAGAAACCCTTTCATTCGTTGTTTGATATCAGAAAAGCTTCTACAGTTCAAATAAAAATTCAATTTCAGTGAATCTTTTAGCCGGAGTTGGGTTCATTACTCTCAAAACAAGCAACTTTAAAAACTCTTGATATTGACTCTTATGCACATACATAAAAACCAAAGCCTTGGTTGGATGACCCGATAAGACGGGGGCCGCTTTGAGCGCGGCCTCATATTCATGTTTGGGATCTATTCCGTGGTTCCAAAGTTTCGGTTGAAATCAGCGTTATCTATCTTTGGCCCTTTGGAGCCTTTTTTGTGTGTGCAAGCAGCACAAGGTTTACAAAGAAAATCAATATCTTTGCTTTGCACTTGTCATCAAATCCATAGTTTAGCTTCCAGAGCTGAAGACCTCTCTGATAACAAGGGGAGACCCCCCCCCTCCCCCTCCTCCCCCTCTCCAACTTCTTGGAACTAACGAGTGGTTTAAGTGAGAGCTGATTGAATTATTCGCGACCGATCTGCACGTCCTACTTCTCTCCCGCCGCACGCAGTATTGGTTCTTCCCAGTCTTTCGACATCCTGCGGGCCGTCGAGCGATCCGACCCATCGATCGTCCGTGCTGCTCGGCCGCCCGCCCGGCGTCCACTCCGCACCCATCCTAGCACTGTGCTTGTTTTTGTTTTCGAAGCCCACTTCAATGGGTACACGTTGACCTCTCCCCGCATCCGATCTCCCACGAGGTAATCCAGACCCAGAGCGAACGTTCGGAGCCCGGTGGAGATCACGGCGGGAGGTTTCCGAGTATATCCGTGCCGCCGCTCAGCTGTCGAGGGTGTGTTTGGAACATTGAGTGAGAATTTGACTGTGAGGAATGAGGAGATACTAGATGTCGGCTGGCACAGAGCTGGGACTTTTCCACATGAAGTTGAGGATTTAGAAATAACCGTTGACCTGGATTTCTACGTGTGCAAATTGCTGAGCTCGAATTTCATAACGATATGTTTCTAAATGGGAACTTGGAGGTCACGACTCGAGTGCCCTTGTAATAAAGCTCCAAAGAGTAACTGTATAATCTTACTCCCTCAATGTTGAGGTGGAGATTAGGATATACGATTGTCTGGACGCTTGTGTTTGTCAAAATCAGCAGCAGCATATTTCCCATGACCCCGATTACTTCCTGTCGCCAGGGGGACAGATAAGAGCAGATAACGGCTCCTGTTCAGAGACGATGTGTGTTTCCTGGGGTTTTGTCTTTGGTGAAATAATCCCAAAAATCCATCAGATTTTCTGAAAAACTAACCCAAGAAAATAGCTTTTAGATTGCTCTTGTTTCTCGTGGCGTTGGCTCTGTGGATGGCGATGTCTGCCTAAGGTCATTTGGCCCAGAACGAAATATCTCAACATCCACACGATGGACCGCAAAAATATTATTTGTCATTCATGTTGCCCAGACGACGAGTCCTGAGGACGTTGCTGATGATCTGGATTTTTTTTTTGCAACATGAGGTTCGCATTTGTTGTTTCTGAGTGAAATGAGCCAACTGTAGGATGGATTACTGGGAAATCTGATGCGACATTCGTGGTCCCTACCTTTTTGTGGTTAGGTGGAAACTATTTTAGGTTTAATTTATTCTTTTTGACAAAATACCTGCAAATTAAAGCATTCTAACACGCTAAATCTAAGAAGATGGACCTTTATACACGCTAAAGATCAACATGTTAGCATTCTGATGCCGCTAGCGTGATTGCATTCATTGATACACGAATGACACCGAGCGTTTGCCAAAGTGAAATGAGGATTTCACCACTTCAACTTCAATTGAAGCGACATTGAGAAAAAACTTGTATTTTTTAACCCTTGTGTTGCCTTCGGGTCAATTTGACCCGATTCAATGTTTCACCCTCCTGTCGCCTTCGGGTCAATATGACCCGATTCAATGTTTCACCCTCCTGTTACCTTTATATTTACTAACATATTTTACCCTTGAGGTCAATATGACCCCAGCTATTAAAATCTCCAGAAAATTATTAGAATTAATATTGTTTTCCAAGTTTAAGTGTGAGGTACTTTATGTTTGTTTGTTGACTCCCGAAAGAACACCGACATTAAACATTGAATCGGGTCAAATTGACCCGAAGGCGACAGGAGGGTTAAATATTGAATCGGGTCAAAATGACCCGAAGGCAACACAAGGGTTAAGTGGCCATTTTGCATTAAATTTACGAAAATTCACGATTCCTTTATTTTTTAACAAGAAATGCAAATTGTAGCCCTAGAGGATGCAGAGGATATTTACACATACTGCCTTTGGACAATAATAACATGGAACAATATATACTATAAACCTATACACGGAAACAATGTAGTGTGCACTGCATGATATGAGTATATTGTTTTAATTGTGTTTGCGTTTAGCTCAAAGTCTTTTAAAGGTGTCTAAACACAATTAAATGCATCTCCACTAGAAGGTGTTTCCAACCCTAAAACCTGCTGTACAGCTGCGTCCTATAGGGTAATGTATTCGTCCCAGGTATACGGCATGCTCAACAACGACCTGCCTTAATACATGAGAACCACAATTAGCCAACAGTTCTCAGAACTGCCACGGTGTTGCTCCACATTGTGATACTCTCCCTGTTTGCACAGCGTTATATCATTGTTTGCTCAAAGAGCCGCACGGCCAACTCTCTCCTGCTGATGCAACCACCGAGCGACAGCTCTGACTTCACACAGTCTGCTTGAATTACATTTGATTGGGTCATATAATGTGTGTATTGTTATTGTTGTTGTTGTTTGTCAACAAAGCAGAAAAAGGGGGAAATGGGTGTAAAATATATTTTGTGCTTGAGTTTCATAAATGTAAAAAAAAAAAGGAGCCAAAATAATCAACTGTTGAGCAAAGGTTAGTTTGTTACCTAAAAAAAGAAAAAGAAAAACCTGTTTGCATTAGTCATGCCATGCCGCCTCGCAGAAACACGCCGGGCTGCCATTAATCATCCTTTTCAAGGAAACCTTTTCCCAAGAGCCGGTGCTATATTTGAATTGGCTCTGCTCTTAGGTGCAGAGTCCCTGGCACTGCGTGAACATGTATCTAAATCATCTGCTCTCCGAACACTACTTTCCACTCCTGCCGCTACGCATGTGTGATACGAGGGTAACGTTACGCCCGGCGTGGTTATTCTCTGTGCCGAGTGGGTTCCTCATATGCATGTGCTGGAGATGGAAGGTGACCGTGGCTTAAAGAACATGCCTGAGGACATGATGTGAATAATTTAAATCATATTTTTGACTGTTTTTAAAGGGTTACATTCTAGGTTGTGGTCATTTTTTATTGTCACCCCTAAAGTGATATGGAAGAAGCCGAGAATTTTCACAGGATTTTAAGATTTGATAAGCTAAAGCAAAACACATCAACGTACACAAGGTATATGACCTCAATTCTGCATGTACTATAATGAGCTGCATTCAACAGCAGCGATGTCATGCAAATTAATACAGTGTAATTACTGTGTAATAACTGATACAGCATGTATTTGTAATAGAAATCCCACTTAGTCAAAAAAAATTATGTCCATCACATTGGGTCAAATGGTTCTAGTGACTTTATAGAATTAGATGATGAATTAATACTATATAAAAAATCAACTAATAAAGTATGATTTATTATTATTGGTTTAACTACCCAGCAGCGCAATAAGTAATTAAAATAAATGTAAAATAGCTCCACCTTGTCGAATGTGAAATAGTACATTGATAATTATTATAATTATATACTGTATGTATTAGCTACTGAAACAGACCGTTCTGCAGAGTAAACTCTACTTTTTGTACTTTAAAGTATATTTTAATTCTGGTACTTTGAATGCAGGATTTTTACTTGAATCAGAGTATTTTTTTTATACTCTGGTATTTTTGCTTATGTAAAATATTTGAGTATTTTTTACACGTTTGTTCATGACTGCCTGTGTTTGATGTCTGTGTAGGGGGAAAAGGCCCAACACGTCTTCCCAAAAAGTAAAAAATAAACAGCAAAAACATGTTATTGAGGAGTTGATTAATGTAAATATTTGGAAAATGTTACTTTGTTGTTTTATTAGCAACAAGTCGCTAAGGACTGTAGGTGTATGGAGGAATCGTTTCCATTAAAGTGTCATACAAAAATAACCTATTATAGGTAAATACTACTAAAAAAGGTCAAATCTGGCTTTCAAAATGTAGTGAAGTTAAGGTATAAAGTAGCACAACAATGTAAATTCTCAAGTAAAGTAGAAATACTTAAAATGTATCCTTGAGTAAAAAGAAAATCCAGTTTTGTATGTGACCAAAGTATTTATCCACCGCCATTTCATCTTCCACTTGACTGGACATCAGGAATGTCTGCAGGAAAGTCCTCGACAATCCATCTAATAGTTGAGAGGTTTTTGTCTGGAGCAAAGCTGCCAACACTCGGAAAAATGGTAGAAAACCAATGACTTTCAACAGCAGGGTGTAAAATCGATATTAATCCAGAAGTTGATTATGATGCAATGTCTTCTTTTCCGCCGTGACATGATGCACGGCTCTTTTTTTGGCGCATTAATCCTGCGGAGTCGCATACATTCACCCAATTATATCCCATTATATAGTCATTAATCGTTGTGACATCTGTGGGCTTCAACAATGGGTGCAGCCAAGCGGCGGGTCATCAAAATTGAAAGCGTGAAAAATGAGAGCGGGTCAGTGACCTCCCCGTGTATATGCATACGACATGCATGGAGGGGGTTTATGACCTATCAACATGGCGAGTAATCTCCTCTAATGGATCCCCATTTCATAAAGAGCTCATTTAGTTAATCACTGAGGATTGGATCAAAATGTATAGATTTGATGCTATTGTCCACTTTAGAAAAGCAGAGCAATTACATGAAAAGCCCCGAGGCCAGATGTCTGACCTCCCATTAAAAACCAAGAAAGCAGAGCCGACGGCTATTATAGTGACTGATTTTCAACATGGGAGCTAGTTTTCATCTCTTTTGTTCTCTAAACGGTAGTTTTGCTTCCTTTTCAGCCCAAATGAAGTGATCCTGTAATCCCCGGCATGGCGGCGCATGTTCATTCCTCCTTATAGCTCTGCATTGAGAGCATTAAGGCGAAATACATTTCATTACATCGCTGCAGATGTACGTCGAGTTGGACCTGAGCCTCAGAGGATTGTCGCTGTGTTTATAGCATGACGAGCCTCACATATGACCGGCTCAAGCTGCTTCATTGCGGCCCTATATACCACAGAGATCACAACCCCGATGTCTTTACCCATCAAGCTGCCATCTGGGCTTTCTGGGCCTTTTGGGTCCAAAGCTCCTTCTACGGGAAAATGCTCACAAATTCCATCGGCCTCTACATTTGTGAACGTAAAGAGAAAAGTCTTCTATTTGCATAGATTTGCGAGCGGCAATCCTGATTAAAGAGCTTGGAACGAAAAGACACGTTGTACGTTGATTTATTGCATTTTCTAAATAGACAAAAGTCCAAAATGTCTTTACTTTTGCATTTATTTTATTACCTTCGCATTGAAAATAAGGAAGGTAATGTTTTGATCGCCGTGTATTTGTATGCGTGCGTGTTATTCGCATAAGTAAAAAAGTATTAAACCGAATCGCATGAAATTTGGTGGGATGATTGGTTATTATCCGGGGACCATTTGATTAGATTTTGGTATAGATTGGGTCAAAGGTCAAGCTCAAGGTCATGAAAAGGTCAAAATATTCTTTCTACCATAGCGCGGTCAATTTATATCCAATTGGCATGCAACTAATGCCACAATGTTCATAATTCAATGCTCAATCTTGTGATATGCGAAGGTATGCTCTCTACCGAGTGCCCGTTCTAGTTGTTTCATTTTTTTATCAGCTACTTCCTCAAAGGAATAGTTTGGAAAAATTATTTATCGCAGAGGTGATTCAGAGATCTAACGTCTGTATACGTTAAATAAGAAGCTAGATAGCTAGTTATCTTAGCATAGCATGGCGACTGGGAATGGCGGTAAACTGTTGGCCTCATTCTTTCAAAATATTTCTTGGCCGTCCGATCCGATTACAAACTGGCACACTTTGTTTTTGCTCAGATTAAGAAAACCAGACGAGACGTGTTCACAACGGCAAGCCGTTTCCCAGGCGTCTCCATGTCTTTATGCTGAGCTACAAACACAAGCTAGCATTGTGTTGTCTCTGTGAGAAAGTGAATAACCGTGTGTGTGTGTGTGTGTACACAGCTGTATTGCATGTTGCATAAAACATTTCAAATGACGTGAGAAAATCCCTGCATGATACCGTTGTACCTGCTCATATCCCCCCCCCCCCCTCCTCATTTCATGATCGCCGTGGCTCCGACTGTGACATAACATCGCGGCTCAGGACAGGCGCACACATGGGGGGCTCGCTGACGGGGATTACGGCTCATTCTTCCGAGCGCTGGGTTTATTTTAGGGTCCGAGTGGATGAAACAGGATTAGCATCACAATGAATCCCCTGGCATTGGAACCCAGAGGTCAGCTCCTGCGCGGCCTTTGACATTTAAAAACGTCCATAAATCCCCATCTGTGTAGCGATAGCTAAACATAGATCTGGTCAGCTGTCGTTCCAGCGAGGTGTCGCTTATGATAAGTGTCGGAGCGGTTCTGGACGATGACAGGTTTCATCTTCCGGCGCGCTGCGACCGCATTCTCGTGTTTTTCTTTGGTTCCTGAAGGTCGTTTTATTCTTTGCATAGCAACAGGTGATGCAGAGCAGAACGGTTTACCCCTGGGGGTACGGGAAGGCACTCCAGGGGCTACGGGAATTAAAACACATATATATTTAAAATGAGCATCCATTAAAAAATCCTTTAATTATGAATTAAAGTTAAACTGAATTGTATATTTAATAGATTTAATCAGACACTGATGTCACAATGCTGCGTATTACATCTTTTTTTCAACCCAAAATGTTTTGCACTGGTGGAGGGGGGAGGGGGGTGGGTACTCGGATGAAAACAAATATTTTACAGGAGATACATCACTGAAAAAAGGTTGAGAACCAGCGATGTAGAGAATAAAGAAGATGCTATGTGCAGTTTGTAACCACTGATCTCTGTTGGACCTGGACATCAATATCAATTAAAAAACACAAATAACTAGAATGGGCACTCGGTAGAGCGCATACCTTCGCATATCACAAGATTGGGCATTGAATTATGAACATTTTGGCATTAGTTGCATGCCAATTGGATAAAAATTGCTATGGTAAAAAGAAGATTTTGACCTTTTCATGACCTTTACATTGACCTTTGACCCGATCGATCCTAAAATCTAATCAAATGGTCCCCGGATAATAACAAATCATCCCACCAAATTTCATGCGATTCAAGAGGATGTTGACCTTTTCATGACCTTGACCTTTGACCCGATCGATCCCAAAATCGAATCAAATGGTCCCCGGATAATAACCAATCATCCCACCAAATTTCATGCGATTCGGTTTTAAACTTTTTTTGTTACGCGAATAACACGCATACAAATAAATAAATAAATACACGGCGATCAAAACATAACCTTCCGCATTTTCAATGCGAAGGTAATAATAACACTTTATTTACTCAATAGAGTCACAAAGTGTACAAACACTAAATTATCCAGAGAATCTGAATGAATTCCAGTTTCAAACACATGACGTAAAGTGGCGGCGTTTATTGGATTGATTTATGGTTTAGGCCGAAGTAAAGAGAGCGACAGTAATCCCGACCAGAGGAACACCAGCCTGGACAAAGCTGTCGGAATGGTTTTAAATTGAGTTATCATCCTCGGCTGATGGAAACATAAAAACCCTGAACGAGATTTCAATCCCGCTCCTTTTATCTATCGGATGAAGGGCGAGCTCGGGGTTTACTGAGCAACTGTGGAGAGAGAAGGAGCAAACAGAGGTCAAATGTACCCGGAATAAAGTAGATCATTTGTCACTAACTAACTCCTTGAGAGTAATGTATGTATTTAATACAGAATATTCAACTTATTTCAACTTAGAAAGAATAAATAAAGCACGTTCCTGTTGCAGAAACCTTAATTAACCTGCCTACTCGGGTTCAATGGCCTGCAGTACTCCCTCTATCAATAGTTTAAATGGATTAGCTCCAAATAGACTAAAAGCCTTCATATCTGCTGAGATACAAATTGCTCGTCCTCCAATCTTTGATTAAAAAAACGGCTTTCAGTGAGGCCTGACTTTGTTGAGAATCATAGAGGTCAAAGGTCAGCGGGGGAACATTTTAAAAGGGAATGCAGACTGTAAAGAGCATGATGAGGATTTCACAAAGTGCACACAAAAAAAAAAAAAAAAAGGAGAAGAACGAAGGCGCCAGTGAATCCTCGGGTGATTTTTTTTGAACGGCGAGGAACCCGAAGCAGTAAAAAGCAGACAAAGAAAGAAGAGGAGACAAGTGGAGGGAAAGAGTGAGCGCCATCCTCCGCGTTCGCTGGTTTCCTCTTTGAAACTACACCGACCGCAGTTTCTTCGCAGCGACGGTTAAGTTACGACACAAAGAGACAATGAGACGACTCCGAGGGCTCAGACGCTGTTTGGAAATGTTAATAGGAGAAAATAAAAATGAACACATGAGGAGGATTTACGGTTATGGATAAAAGAGAAGACTTTATTGATCCCTTTGGGAAATAGTAGCAGTAAACGAAGAAGCCCAGGGCAACATTAACGCGATGAGCTCATTAATGCATCAATAATATATCATATCACTTGGGAATGGGCCTTTCTACATAATGAGTGCTTTGTGTTTTAATAATAAATTTCGAATGCATGACTTTTACCAGGATTTGTGTGAATTTATGTTTATCGCCTTCTCAATTCTTCCACCGCTTACCACATGTTACATGGAGCTTACGTGCATTTGTTATTGAGATCATATTTCGTGTGCATTTATCTCATATCTAAATAAATAAACCTCCGACTCATATACTCCTGTGTAGATCAGGGAGGATTAAAAGTAATTCATTCTTCAGCTCTAGGCGCAGCTTTGAGGAGGGAGCGAGCTCTACAGGACAATAAAGCTACACTATACAAATACACCTGTTAATATCTTACTGTTTTGGTTTTATAGATTGAGGGCAGCAGGGACTCTGTTGTTCTTGCTGTTTGCGTTGAGGCCTGACGGAGTTATAAATTAAGCCGCGCGGTAATGGAATCACGCTTTACGGCGCTCTACCTTCTGTCAGCACTTTGACTTCCATCCACACACTCGTGCTAATCAGGGCTGATGTCATCGCGGGCCGGCTGCACCCGGCCTCTTTAATTATTGAGAGGCCCGTATAACATAAGCAATTAGATTATCGCCCCCAAACATGATCTTTGAACACGGTCAGAAGATTTACCTTCCTCTGGGTCGGAAAAAAATACTTTTTGGGGAGGTTTAAATCCCCAGAAAATGTTGCTTTTTAAAAAGTATTATGATATAAGATTGACTATTATGATTAAAGAGGCAAACAAAGGGAAATATGAGCGTTTAATTCTCGACGACTCATCGATTAGTTGCTCTTCGGGCGCTTCACAGCAGCCCACTGCTCCTTAATAAGTAAGGATGGGTCAAATGCAGAGAACACATTTCATCGATGTAAAAATATGTAGTATGACATTAAAAAACTCTTTCTTTCTCTTTCTTTTTCTATTAATGGTGACTGTGAACGGATTGTATTGACTTTAACCCAACAGCCCACCAACTGCCATCAGATTATGATTTATGATTTAAATGTGGGTCACATGGAAGAAGTTAATGATTGACTTTGTCCCTCCCATAGTCAAATTTAGTCTTACTTCTTTATCTGGGGGGGGGGGGGGGGGGGGGTAATCATACTTTAATTATTGGAACTACAGTCCCCACAATCATAAGGCTATTGGGGGATGTGAACAGGACATTAGGTAGGAGACATGGATACCAGCTTGAGCCGCGTCTATTTGTGTTATATTTTTAAAATATGTTGAATAAGCCGTTACTGAAGTCCCAAAAAAATTACAAATAAATTATTAATAAATTACTAAATACATTTTTCTCTTCCCCCCCCCCCCATGATTACCTTCGCATTGAAAATGCGGAAGGTGATGTTTTGATCGCCGTGTATTTATTTATTTATTTGTATGCGTGTTACTCGCATAACTAAAAAAGTATTAAACCGAATCGCATGAAATTTGGTGGGATGATTGGTTATTATCCGTGGACCATTTGATTATATTTTGGGATCAATCGGGTCAAAGGTCAAGGTCAAGGTCATGAAAAGGTCAACATCTTCTTGAATCGCATGAAATTTGGTGGGATGATTGGTTATTATCCGGGACCATTTGATTAGATTTTGGGATCGATCGGGTCAAAGGTCAAGGTCAAGGTCATGAAAAGGTCAACATCTTCTTGAATCACATGAAATTTGGTGGGATGATTGGTTATTATCCGGGGACCATTTGATTAGATTTTGGGATCGATCGGGTCAAAGGTCAAGGTCAAGGTCATGAAAAGGTCAACATCTTCTTGAATCACATGAAATTTGTTGGGATGATTGGTTATTATCCGGGGACCATTTGATTAGATTTTGGGATCGATCGGGTCAAAGGTCAAGGTCAAGGTCATGAAAAGGTCAACATCTTCTTGAATCGCATGAAATTTGGTGGGATGATTGGTTATTATCCGGGGACCATTTGATTAGATTTTGGGATCGATCGGGTCAAAGGTCAAGGTCATGAAAAGGTCAAAATCTTCTTTTTACCATAGCGCGGCCAATTTCTATCCAATTGGCATGCAACTAATGCCAAAATGTTCATAATCCAATCTTGTGGTATGCGAAGGTATGCACTCTACCGAGTGCCCGTTCTAGTTTCTTCGTGGATTTATAGATGTTAATTTAAGATTGATATGAGTTAACATATTGAAAAAAACTATAAGTCAACCAAAATTCTTATTATATTTGTATTTACGGGTTCACATTTGAGTTGTGAGTCAAGAGTTTGGACGAAAATTGCGTCAGTCGGGTGTTCAGGGTTTAACCCCTCGATGTCCTTATTCCTTAATGAGCTAAAACCAACTCCACGAGAGTAACTTCTTAACTTCTTGAGAGGGACTCATTTATTTAAGTCACCCAAACTAAAGGTTTCAACCCGTCTGCGCAAGTTCAACAACCCGCAGTCACCCTTTACGACCGGCTTCAACGATTGGCCGATACCAAGGCATACCGTCTATCTCGATCGCAGACGCCACACGTCGCTCCGGCGAGAGTTGCTGAGTCAGGATAACGACTTGCATTTTTGATTAACAATCTTGAGTATTTACAATGCGCTCGCTCGCGCGGGCCAGCAGGTGACTAGAGGTGCTAAAGTCGCCTCGCTTAATCTGAGGCATCCTGGATGTTGGGGCCGTTGGTGTTTTTTTTCTTTTCTCAGGGGTCAGGTCTCACATCTGGAGGTCCTCGGCGTGATCACATGCTGCACAACAGGAAGCACCATATCCTCTGCGTCTACCCTATATGAACTTTTGGAACGTTCCCAGATAGTTTTCTCGGTGTTCGCCTCGGGGTCTCCTCTTAAAGGTTACTTGGTCCTATTCTGGGAAGCAGGTTTCCAGAACGTGTCTCTTTGTGCATCAGCCCGCGTCCCATATTTTTAAGGCGGGCCCCGATTCGTCACTCATCGAAGTTATCTGTAACTCTCAGTGAACCTGCTTCCTGGAACATGTCAGCTTTAAAAAAATGAAAAATAAAACAGGTTTTGATTGATTGCATCTTATCTGAAAAGCGATCGACAACGGAACTTTTTTTAGCTTCACGTCTCAATGTGCTGGTGTGCGAATCAAACGTCCGCATTGAGGCCGACACCCTCCTCAATGAAAGAGTTATTGTTCTCGATTGTTCCTGCTTTTTGAGACGTATCATCACGGCTGTCACAAAGAGACTTGTTTGTTTGTTTGTTTGTATTTTATTCAGTCAATCAAATCAAATACAATACAATATTATCCTATATAATATACAAAAGAGAAAGACTGAAAAGGTATAGGTAGAAGCAAAAAATGCTTATAAATTCCTATCCTGAATTGAAATCAAAATAACAACAACAACAAAACAACAATAAACAAAATAAAAAACAAAATATATTTATATATACTACCACATACATCTTCCATATTAATACGTTTTTAATTACATTTATAACTCTCAAGAATTGTTTTATAAATAATTCCCTTAGATAGCTCCAGGGCGTTTCATTCAGCCTATAGCTAAAATATGTCAGATACAAAATGACTAACCGACCATGTCAATATTTGGTTGGGCAACGATTGACGGACTTTGTTCCCCAATTACATCCCTGAGATCTCTTTCTGAGAGGTGCTCATCAATACTTCAGATATATCTGTCAAACATTAACCGGGTGCTGTACATTGCCAGAGCCTCGCTGCCTCTATCAGGGCTTTTCTCTTATTTTTTAAAGATAAGCCGTCTCAACCTGTTGCCTTATCTTCATACCTCATCCTTTACAGCTCTCTAACTGGTCCGACTACATTACACTCATTGGATCTGAGCTAAAAGAGGAAAGACGTCTGCTTTTAGGTCAAAGGTCAAAAGTAGATTCACCATAATGTGAATTTTCAGTACGATATCTGACTTTTTGGCTGGAAAAAGAAATAACGGTATTTCACTGTAAATGCTTAAAAGCAAGCTGGCTTATATAAGACGACTCACCCTCTCAGTTCCATGTATGATTCACATTAAATATCTCGACTCGTTGGCTCTGTCCTAATTTAAACTCTAAACTATTACAAAACCCCTGTTTTTAAATACTCCCTGCAGATTTTGACCATTAATCACAGTTATAGGAGCCGTGAAATCACCACCTATACTCTTAACTGTAAAGTATCCTGTGATGACAGCGCGTCGATTAAAGTGCCACTTGCACTCGCATGATAATGCTCTGCTTTTTGGAAATATTGATGGCGGTGGTTATGCTACGTGTTATTTATTGATCCACGCTGAGAATCAACTTTCACAGGAACAAGTCCAGAGCTGATGTGGTTATTTATTTTACCCTTGCATAAGTTGTATTGCTCCATTAACCCAGTGGAAATGCTATTCGTCACTTTCAAGCAAAACCACAGACTTGCTTGCTGTATTTGTTGGTTTAAACACAAGCAACATCCTTTACATCTTAATATTTTGCATTAAATCACAAGCGCGGTTCTCAGAAAACAGGCCCCTCATATTAACACACGTCTCAGATCGGTACTTTCGAGCATTAAAAATTACAGTAATTGCTCGTTACGTAAAAATTACATGACAATATAGTATCTGCTTGTTGTATTTTATATAATTACCTTGAAATGGGATTGAAATATATTTGATTTGGTGTATTTTAGAACAGAAAAAGTAGAAATTTGTCAATAAATTTTCCTCTGATAATTGTATTGTCTGATTAAAAGTCAAAGTCAAAAGTTATCTTTATTGTCATTTCTTCCATTTGTGCAAAACATACAGAAGATCTGAAAGTTCATTTCTATAACCTCATTTAATACTTAGATTTTCTTTATTTGCCCCAACTAAGTGGCCGCAATGCATCCGGAGCAGTTGTGTAAGTATGCGGTTCCTTTACTAAAGTAAAAGTAGCAACACCACAGTGTACAAATACACGTATTTATAGACTATTCTTTATTGCATGACTTTTTACTGATGCATAATTGCGTTAGCTGGAGTTAATGTTAACTGATTTATACGACTATTAATAGTTTAATACATTTTTTTTTTTAAATGAGTGTCAAATTAAACTTATAAAGCTATTCATAGCTGGCAAATATAAACTTTCCACTAAATAAAGTTTTTAAAACCTGGCGCGGGAAGACATTGGTCACATCGTGATCTGCTTGTGTTCTGATCTGGAATGGCGGCCATGTTCACAGAGTTCACGGCTTAACAACATCACGGCTTCCAGCTGTCATTCAAAAAAACTGGTTTTGTACGACAGTTAGAAACCCCGATGCTCTCCAGCATGCAGGCATCGGAAGTTTAACGGAATGAGCTGTGATGTAATCGAAGAGGCCGGGAGAAGGAAGTCGCTTGAAATGCAAAAACAAGACTAATACACACTTTCTTTCACCATGCATTAAAATGAGTCCCGTTTCCAGATTACATCTGCGTATATATAAATCATGTATAGATAACCTTTAATATGCGTCTCCGGTGTCCATGTTGAAATCTTTTTGGGATCTGAAGGGAAACATCTGCCTCCAAGCGCTGCCGTGGAGGCGCAGAGGGGCCCACACACTTGACCTTGAGGGAGACTTTCATGTGACCCGCTGCTCACGGGGGCCCGGGGGCTGGGAGCGGTCTGCATGCAAAGCCTCCCCCTCTGTACTTCTATGTGGGCGAGCACGACGGGATGGCAATTACATAACCCAAAACACATTTAATGCAGGGTGTAAACGGATCCCATCGACCGCAAGGTCGAGGACTCTAGTTTACGAGATGAATATCAAGACGTGTTGAAGGAGACGTGAAACTAAACTCACGTTTACCTCTTTGTCCTCATAGACTTCAGTACAATCGGATTCACTTTTTTAGGCTTCGGAGAGGAAGCACAGGAGTGTTTGTTAGTTTGTTATATATATAGATATATATATATATATATATATATATATATCATGTCGAAAGAAGTCACAGTATGGTAGGTCGTAAAAAGTCCTAAAGTCGTAGTATAGTTAAGATAAGATAAGGTATACTTTATTCGTCCCCAGGAGGAAATGTCTTTGTTGCAGCATCAAGCATGTTTACAATATATACAATAAAATAATATATATATATATATATAATATAATATAAATTATATATATATACATACATATATAATATATACATATATATATATACAATATATTATATATATATACATATATATTATATATATATATATATAATATATATATACATTATATATATGTATATGTATATATATATATATATGTATACACTACCGTTCAAAAGTTTGGGGTCACTTGGAAATGTCTTTATTTTTCAAAGAAAAACACTGTTTTTTCAATAAAGATAACATGAATCAAAAATACACACTATACATTGTTAATGTGGTAAATGACTATTCTAGGTGGAAACGTCTGGTTTCTAATGAAATATCTCCATAGGTGTATAGAGGCCCATTTCCATCAACTATCACTCCAGTGTTCTAATGGTACATTGTGTTTGCTAATCGCCTTAGAAGACTGTCTGATTAGAAAACCCTTGTGCAATTATGTTAGCACAGCTGAAAACAGTTATGCTGGTGATATAAGCTATACAACTGGCCTTCCTTTGAGCTTGAAGTTTGAAGAACAAAATTAATACTTCAAATATTAATCATTATTTCTAACCTTGTCAATGTCTTGACTATATTTTCTATTCAATTTTCAATTCATTTGATAATTAAGTGAGTTTTCATGGAAGACACAAAATTGTCTGGATGACCCCAAACTTTTGAACGGTAGTGTATATATATATATACCTGTATATACATACATATATACATATAAATAGGCCATCTTACATTTAAGAATTTAATTAATAATGGAAATGAAAATGTTTTTTTTGGATAGTGTATAAAAAGTGTAAACTTTGCTTTTTTTATTTTAGATTTATTATTTTATAACATGTTGAAAGAAGTCACAGTATGTTGTAAACATTTATAAAATAGCACGTCATGAAAAGTCATAGTAAAGTAGTCATAGTATAGTATGCAGTTAGAAGGTAATTTCTTTTAAACTCGTAAAAAGCAGTAGTCAGTCTAGCATGTAAAAAAAAAGTTAATGTATACATATATATATATTATATATCTACATATATATATATGCATACATACACATATATATACATACTTTTCCAAAGTTTCCAAAAGGTCAAAGTATAATACATTGACTTAGAAGTCACAGTATACGTCATAAAGAAGAAAACACAGTATCGTCGTGTGTCATGAGAGTCATAGTATAGCATGTTGAGTTAAAAAAACACTTATTTGCATGAACTTCAATAACAAGACATAAACAAGTTTCTTAAAAAGAAGTGTTTTTATTTCCTTTTTAACAAAGCCCAATACAGATTTGAAGCATAACTTGGGAAACACTGGTAAATCTCAATCTAATCATTATGTCTGGGACACCCACAAAAAGATGAGCTTCAAATAATAATAAAAAAATAATTAAAATAATAAAATAAAACACCTAAAATAACCATACAACCCAGACTTGGGGCAAAGAAAAAATAATGGTGCAATTTCTGACAATAATAAAGAGTTGTTGGGGCGGTAGATAATAAAATAGATCTTATATATGCCAGATCGAGCATCCTTGGCGACGGCTTTGGGAGAACCGATCCTGGATGAGTAATCTGCTCACATACATAACAAATAATACATTTTGGAAGCTTGTTCAAGGAATAATATGAACTCAGCTAAAAATGATCAAATGTTTCTACGCTGACAAATCTCCTCACGCCCGTCTCTTTTTGAGCTTCGCTGTCGGTACGTTTCCTTTTTCCCAAAAAAAGATGGAGAGAATTAAGAGTCTAATTGTTTTACAACTAATTTGTTTCACGAAGATATCTTCAACAGTTTCACTCGACGGCTGCGCCGAGCACGATTACATTTTTTTTACGGCGGGAGTAAAAATATATCTCAGTGATGTTTCGACAGGCTGATCTATGATCGCAAAATATATATATTATTATTATTATTAATGGCAGACGCCGTCATTCGAGTGATTTTGAGTGTTCACAAGGGTTAGACTTAACAAGAGTGATACATTGGTAGTTCTGGTGGCTTCATTTTAAAAAATTAAATAAAAAAAAGAAACGTTCGATTAATTATTACATGCGTACCGTAACTGAAAAAGAAAAAAAGAATAAAAGAAGAGAATAAAAGATGTGGGGGGGAGAAAATTAAGTTGAGTGCGGTGACATTTTTGTCCTCGTTGAAAAAATATGAAATTAAAGACCATCTGAAATGAGCCGATCCACTTATGTAAACACAGTGATTTTCTGATACAGAAAAATACTAAGTGGACAATGTATGCCGATCCTTTTAACAACAATATCCGGTCTTGCTTTTGATATATTCTCGTGTGGGAACATATATATTTTATAACAAAATAAATCTATACCTGTGGTTGTCGTGGTGATGGCTACGCGTGGGTTGTCCAATCCCATCGTCTCGCCCACTGAGTGAGAGAGCTCGTACTCAGAAGGCTCTGCCTGAGAGGAACTTTAGTCTGAAGCCCAAAAAAAACTCATCTTTTCCATCGTTACACCAGTTGTTAAAGTAATTTATAATAAAGTGTATGTTGCTATTATTATCATCTTAAAAAAAATAATAATAAGCATTTTTTTTTCATTATTATTTTTCTTTTTTTTTCTTCTTCTTTTTTTTTAACTGTATCTTGGCATTTTGACTCAAAATATCCATTTGGATATTTGCACAGGAAAAGATACTTTTCAAGCAATAAAACAAGCTTATATCGTGGGTTTTGCAACTGAAACAATAAAACACAATTCTGAAGAAATAAGAGAAAGAATTGCATAGCAGATCAGAATATAACTAAAGAGGAACGGATCCTTTTTGGTATGGTGCACTTTGATTCATGACTTTGCACATTTTCACATATGACCATGAAATAGTTAAGTCCATTCATAGTTTCACCCGCCCACAGTAAAGACCAAGTTCACGTCTGCACTATAATGCTCAACAGTATGAAGGCAGGATGCGGAGGTCTCGTCCCCTCTGCTCTTCGCATAAAAGTCCATACGAGTCTTTTTCCAAAAGAAAAAAAGAAAAAAATTACAACTTTGTTTTAGAAAGTGCCATTTTGCTACATTTATCAGCTGATCCATGGTCTGCTACTGAACAGTCAACACAAGCAAATGTGTTACACAGCCTGCCCCGACATCACACATTTACCTGATTCTATGGGTTTTGGTCACATGGACACACACACTCACACACACACACACACACACTCACTCACACACACACACTTGTGCAGAAACACAGACGCACAAAGATGAGGGGAAAGAAACAAAAAGAGGGGGCGGGGGAAACAGCGGTGTGGCCGGTGAGAACAGATCCATTTGAAGAGTTTATATCTGTTGCGATTCGACGCTCCCGGCTCGTAAAGCTTTGAAAAAGGTCAAGCACCGTTGGGGGGGGGAAAAAGGCCTCGAACGTCCTCCTCCTCCTCCTCCTCGGCGGCGGCAGAGTTCAGCACTTTTCCGCCTGGATTCTCTGCGCCGACAAAAATAAAGCGAGAGAGAAGAAATACATCTACATTCAGACTCGCCTCGGGCTCGGGCAAAGTCACTGAAAACGCTTCAGGCTTTTACTGCGTCCTTCTCCTCCCAGTTCAAATCTCAAGTCGGGCAAACGGAGCCCTCCTCCTCTTTGTGTGTGTCTGTGTGTGTCTGCGTTATAAATCATAGGGTCCGAGGACAACGTAACTCCAACTCGTCGCGAGGCCTTTTTTTCTTCTTCTTTTGTGTCCGTGTGGAAAACAGCCGGGGTCCTCACCGCCTCTGCTGGGTGTACACCGGGTACGCGAGCGTCACATTCAGAGAGTCATTGTGCTGGACCAGAGACGTGTGCTGGTAGTGAAGTACGAGTTCTTTCAAGGAGCTGTACAGGTTGTACGGCTCGGCGAAGCCGAAACCCGAGGGGGTCTTGTTGATGACGCAGTGCTTCACCTCACCGTCCACGCTGCAACGAGAGGAGAGAACCGTCACAGTCTGGCCCTCGTGCTTCTTTAGAGAAAACCACGTTTCTAAAATACTACCAACAATCAATCTGAGAACGAGTGTCCAGAGCCCAGCTGTACATTAAAACATGCCTTCAGTTCATACAAGAGATCACTCAATGGGATAGCCATTGGTTTGTAATCTGAAGATAATAGGAGTCTTAGACTGGTTGATATAACATATACAAGTCGATTTAGTATTAAATGTCTTTGCATTTCCACAAACAGAAAAAATCCCATTGACAAAAGAAACATTTTGACCTAAAAAGACTAACTTTAGAGGATGTCCCTCTTTTATGTCTGAGGGATCTTTTGACGACCAAATTGGAACCAGAGGAAGACGCCCCGACTTCAATCTTACATTCAAAAAAATCCCATTGACAAAAGAAACTTGACCTAAAAAGACTAACTTTGGAGGACGGCCCCGACTTTCATCCCAAATAACTACGGACGACATCGCCTTCGCGATCCTCTCGATGAGATACGTACACAACGCTGCAGGCGTAGCATCCCGCTTTGCTGCTGTCTCGAACCAGGAATGTTCCGTCTCTCTTGCCCTGGAGGAGAGCCTCCGCCTGTAGCCGGTTGATGTTGCCCAGTTTCCAGGCCCGCTCGTCGTGGTGAGGAAGGTCTTCGTCGTCGTCCACCATAGAATATTGACTGGAAGAAACAAAAAGCAACGCGCGTGAGTTCTCTTTTCTTTTTTGTCCTTCCCTCGGACATCTCATCGGGTCAAATTATAAAAACGGGTGCTCACTCTTCCGTGTTCTCGTTCTTGATTCCCAGCCACTCGTTGAGCTTCTTCTGTCGGACTCCCTTCTGGGTCAACCACCTGCGGGAGAGGGAACATTAGAAAACCGGGACACATCCAATTGGACTTCCTCCGGAGGGAAGCTCGACGTGTTCAGGAGCACTCACATGAGGTACTGGTCTCTGGTCTTGCGGACCTGGATGAGGTCGGGCTTGATGCTGTTCATCCGCTTGTCGATCTCTCGGTAGTCGGCCGCCTGTTTCTTCAGATCTTCCTCCAGTCGGCGTTTGCTGTCTACGATTTCACTAATCCGGGACTTCAATTTCTCGTAATTGCCCATAATCCTGAAATTAACAATGACGTTTTCTTTAAACACGATTCAACGTATTATTTATTATCATTATCAAGGGATATGGCAACGTGTGGCGTGTTCCTACCTCTGGATCTCCTTGTCGTTGCCTTCTCTCCTGAACTTCTCGATGTACTCCTTGCTGTACCGCTCTTGTGTTTGGCACTGCTCCTCAAATATCTTTATGGTTTCATTAAACGCCTCGATGGCCGTCCTCTTCATTTGGATTTCCTGGAAGCAGAGGCACGGTATGCGAGTGAGCGGCGTGCAAAACATGGCGGGGAAGGTTCCGGACGGTACTCACTTGTGAAGTTCTGGTGTATTCTTCATACAGGCGGTCGTACTCTTTGTTCTTCTCCTGGTACTGCTGGTGGTACTCGCACAGCTTCCTCCCCACGGCCTCTATGTTGTCTTCTTTCACCACCTGGTCCTAAGAAAAGGAACAAAAAAGGACAACAAGTTGCGGTGACTCTGCTCGAACTTAAGCAACGCTCGCCTCGCTCGTGGAGGCGGCAGGCGGAGGTCCTACCTGCTGATGCTTGGAGACCGGGTACAGCAGCTTGACGTCGAGCTTGGGGTTGTACTGAGCCAGTGACTCGTTGCGATAGTGGTTGATGAGCTCAACAACGGAGCTGAAGGTCAGTGGGTCTGAGAAGCCGTATTTCCCATCCCGATGGAATATCTTGATGAGCTTGTTGTTTCCTCCTTTCCTGTGGACATTAAAAAAAATATTTTAAAAAGCAACACCGGTTAAGCTATCTTCCATGAATGGAAAAAAAAAAAGAGACGGTCGATAAGGGGGAAGGGATTTTTAAAACTCACCTCAGAGTCAGAGTGTAGTCTCCGTGCATCTTCGTGGAGGCGTCCCGCACCAAGAAAGTACCGTCCGCAGTGTCCCTCAGTTTCTCGTTGACCTCCTCCCTGGAGATGTCTCCCCAGTACCATTCGGCGTCTTGCAGCGCCATGTTGTTGTTCATACCGTTGTTAGTCACAGGCGTGGTGGGCTTGGGTGGCTTTGGAGGTAGAGCTGTGAAGGGGGGGGAAGAGGAGCGAATACAGAATGTAAATTTAAAAAACGGAGCCCGCTTGAGCCAACGTTCACATTAAACGGCTTCTCGACTTGAATGGAACGATTGATTTCCTGGCGCTCGTTGCGACGCCGTTAACGGGGCTCTTGACCTGCAGCGAACACATTCATTTGCTTTAAAGTGGCGGAAAAAAAACCCCAACAACAACCGACGGCCACATTTGAGATCCACGACATTCGCTTTAAAAGCGGCATTCTGCAGATGCTGTGAATCACGCACGCGCTCTGTGGCTCTCTCTCGCTCTCTTTTCTTTTTTTTCTTTTTCTTCTCCCCATTGATTAAATAGGGATGAAAAATTGCCGCCCCTCTCCGGCAGAGAGGCGGCAACAGCGAGGCGGTGGGAGGGGAGATGAGGCATGAGTCAGGGAGAATGAATTTCATTCAGGAAAAGGAGATTTCTCTGTGGCGGAATATACAGATTTTCATGCAGAAATAAATGAATGAGTCAGCATTATTACGGATTGTAACAAGATGGTTTATTATAAAAAAATGTTTGTAGCAATGCAACCATGAGACCTGAAGCAAATATCCAGCTTTAGACCTAAATAACCAGATTCTGTGAGATAATAAACATCACCTCTAAGAAACCAGACTGTTGGAGCTCCTTTCCCCCCCATGCAGCTTTAAGGAGGCACTAAGGGTCAGATGCATTGTATCTTTAGGAGTTTTCATGTGATGTAATATTTTATGACGGCGATCGAAATCTGCAGTGGCCGCTCACAAAGCCGCCGGCTCCACGGTGACGCGAGCTGGAGCAGAGCAAAGGGTGGCGGGGCTATTTTTAACCCACAAATCGGCGCTGCCTTTGTTCACTCCCTCTGCATAAGCGGCCTTTCTGCTACAATGGACCTCGCAGGACTCGGCTCATTGAGGCCGCAGGCGCCGTGCACTTGCCAGACGGCCACCGGCGCTGCGTGGCAGGAAACGCACAAGAAGCTCGAAGACCCGTGCAAAAAAAAAAAATGCAGCCGACCCGTCTCAACCGCGGCGCCGCGTTTCCGCTGCACTTCTCGGCACCTTCGCTTTCCGATCGCATCGCATCTCCTCTTCGGATTTCACGAGACGCTTCGGATTCTCAACCCCCAAATATGTGGACCATCCAGATCCGAACGGGCGCTTCTCCACAGACACACGTCTACAGACGTACAGCTTGCGTCTTTTGATCGACCGCAAAATATCTTTGCAGAGGAACAAAAACTCAAAAGTTCCATACACAACCACCTCGACATCTACTCCAACAGCCATAGGCGCAACCTGCTCAGTAACGTGTTACATCACTTCCCACAGCCAATCACAAGGGGGGGTTTGTCACCAACCACTCCTGCATCTTTCATTCCCTCAGAGCGATGAGGTCATTCCGAAAGTCCATTACCTTGTTCCCTCTCGGCTTCGATTCTCAACAACGCCGCGGCTCAGCGGGGAAAACAAAACATTCTCTCTGCGGCATCTGATGTCACGTCCTAGCAGGCGTCCATCTCAACGGCAGCCGTGCGTCTCCGCGAGCAGAGCAGAGGGAGAAGAAAGAAAAAGAGGACGCGCAGCCTGTCTCCATGCTTCCCCTCTGTCATCCTCTCCCTCTCTGTGGAGCTGGGCTGCTCTCCCTCCCCTGCAGGTTGCTCAGCCCCTCCTCTCGGCGCGTGTCGTGCGGAGCTTTAGTCCGGCCCACTGCTGGCACTCGGACAAAGCCAGCTCTGCTGCAGCAGCACGTACGCAGCTACATTAGAATGCCTGGTCCGGTCAGCGGCACCCAGAGCTCCAAAATACGCCTGTAATCCCCACAGCGCGACACCCGGGACGCGACACGGAGGTAACTCGCTTGATTTCCTGAGTGCAATTAAAATAGAGCCGGTTCTTGGTGCGGCGGAAAGGATTCGAGTGGGACGGCGGCGGCCCACCTCGGCAACAGTTGACGTTGACACACGTGCTCGATTTAGGAATTGATGAAACTGAGCAAATTAACAACAAATCAGAGTGTGTACAAAAAGGTTTGAATGTCAAAGTCTGTGAGCTAAATGCTCCGTTCTTTAAGAACTGCAAAGGAACTCCAGCATATGAAAATTATTATTATCCGTGAGGTAAAAATACTTATCGACTTAAAACAAACTCGCAGTTCTCCAACGTGTTGATACACATTCCTGTTGGAATATTAAGTCGGTCATTAAAATCTTTATAGAACTCTTAAAACTTGCCTTAGAGCAAAGCACAGTTTTATTTGCAGTCTGCGAGACTAAAATATATACGGCGTTCGCAGCAGCCCAGGGCCAAACTGTTTGCTGGCATCTATGACTGGAGGCTTGAGGGAAACAAAAAACCTATTATTCTTGTTCTGGTCTTTCTGTAGGCTCCGGCATTTGTGTCTTATTCTTCATTTTGCTATAAAAAACAACAACCTGGAGACTGAAGCAGTAGAAAACACAACGCTCCGCTTTCGTAACGACAATTTAAAAACGCAAAAAAAAGGAAAAGATGCAGAACATCAAACTTACGTTGCAAACTGTGCATGTTTTGCGGAATCGACGCTTTCTTCTTCGTCGCGTCTCTGTTATTCCCAAACGGTGAATTTAATCCAACAGAGATACTTTCAAATCCTCCAGTAAAGCTCCATTTCATAGTTGATGGGCGACTTTTTGAATTTTGTTTTATTCTTAAAAAAAAAAAAGAAGAAACGGTAACAGCTTTACGGGCTTCTTAAAGAAATCCAGTTAATCCGCTCGGCGTGAGGCAGGTGCAACATGCGACTTGTCAAGCTGACAGTGAGCTCCTGCTGCGAGTGTGGTAAAGGGCTGAGTCTCTCTCTCTCGCTCTCTCTCTCTTGCTCACATGGAGGCAGATAGTTAATGATTAGCGGTAGCTCCCCTGGTGTCAGTGCTGCCTGTGCTGAAAGCAGCCACTCGTGCCAGTTATGCATGCATCTCTCTCTCGTTGGTTGGTCACTCCCTCCCTCCCTCCCTCTCTCCTTCCCTCCCTCCCTCGCTCTGTTTGTAAAGGAGGAGGCAGGGGGAGTTCAGTCTTATGATTAACTTGCAAAGTTTCAAATATTTGCTGAGCTGGGCACTTTGAGGCAGGGAGGACATGTGGAGATCCAGGCACAGGGAGGACAGGGTGGGGGGTAGGAGGTGGGCGGTGTGGGGAGAGGGTGGGGGGGGGTGGGGGGGGGGCAGAGTGGCCCTAGAAACTAGAAGCAGCCCTCACTTAACAAGAAGCGCTCTGTGGAGCAGGCCGACTTTCCAGCCAACCAAATCTAAGTGGGCCTTTTGTCGCTTACTTAAAATAGGCACGCAGTAACTGGGAGGAGGCACGCAGACACTTGTGTGTGCACACACACACGCACACACACACACACACACACAGGTCATTAACATGTACCAAATGTACACGTGTATTAACCAAGTAGGCTATTCTTCCTCTCTTCTCCAGTTGGTATCTGTGGAAGACAGGTGACTGAAACCAGCTCGGCACACTTGAACTGTGTTGTCCGTTTGACTGGGTCCTGTGTTTATAGAACTGTGTGTGCGTCTGTGTGTAAAATGAACTAAAAAAAAAAGTCTTTCAGGGTTTGTGTCCAGCCCGCCGGCCTGGCCGCCCTTCAATCCGTCCGTCCGTCCGAGTGCCAAAGTGCTCCCGCAGGTGCAAATTACTGACAGCTGAGTGGCCCATGCACAGGAACATTATAAATAGACCTAACAGGTAATAAAATGTTTAAACAGCCGCAGCCGGTCCAGGGCCAGCCAACGACCGGGCTTTTAACTAGCGCTGTGAAAACACAACCGTGCCACGCAGCGCTCTGCACTCGCACAAGCCACCAGACGAGCTTCATCTACGGCGGACCGCCACTGCACCGGACACGAAGCCAGACTGCGTGCAGCTCTCTCGTGTTTGACATATTACCAACTTAAGAACATCACGCGTGGAAAAAAAAGGAAGAATGTCCTAAAGAAGAAAACCAGATTTGCTCAGAAGATTTGATCAACTTTGTGCTCTCACACCTACACGCTTGTGTTTCAAATGGAACTTCCCCCGGCGACCGCATTCATCGCGCTCAGCAGAAAAGAAGAAGAGACGAAACAAAAGAGTTGCACTTTGTCTCCAACAAATTCTCATGGAAACCATTTTGTAAACTTTTTAAAAAAAATGAATGCAATATTTATTTCTAACAAAGGTTATTTGCAAGCTAAAAAAAAACAAGAAACTTTCTCTGCAGGTAAACTTTTCTGGACATTGTCCCACTGCAACGAAGATAATCAGGGGATGTTTTTCTCTCAAAACACTGACCCGAAGAGTCAACTCGCCCTACAATGTCAGCCTGCTACCGCCGCCGTGTACTCCACGGCCCTCTACAACTGCAGCAGTTGCAAGTCTCAACATCTTTCTTCAAGCTATTAATAGTTCAGGTCTGAGGGCGTTCGGTTCTTGTTCTGCAGTGTCTGAGCCCCTGCAGAACATACAACCGAGCTCCGCACCCACTAATACATGCTGCATGTCAAACAGCGGCAAAGAAACGCTCGCTACGTTATGACACAAACAATGTCCCGACAACAGCGTTTCAAACTTTGTGGAAGAGTCCAAATTAAGGTTGTTGAATACCTGGAGCGGCCTGACTTTCGCTCCATTCACTGGTCACCAGAACTTCAATGATCTTGATGTGAGCGTCCGAGCTGGCTTCACAACTGTGGGGAGGGGCAAGAGAAAAAGAGGGAAAAAAGTTAGATAAAGTGTGTGCTTTACAGCCCAGGTGAAAGTCTGTGCGGCCTTCAATCTGATGGTAATTCAGCGCAGCACAGCTGGTAAGTACAAAAGCTGCAACCTATATAAATCGTGTGCAGCTGAAACCCACGAGTGCCCGACAGGCCGCGCTCCGACTGTGTGTACACGTGTGAGCCTAAATGTGACACCCACCCGGTGGCCTGCTGTCTGAAGAGCACCGGGCTGAAGATCTCGCCCAGGGCTCTGGCACTGAGCAGGTTCTTGGAGCCGTTTTGGCACACTCTGGAGAAATGCCTCAGCAGACAGTGGAGGGTTAGCCAGTATTGGGGCGGCAGGCTCGGGGAGCTGCCGACGCGGCGTAGTAGCTGGGCACATTCCTCAGGATTCACCGCCTCTGTTGAAACAGATGAGGCCGAGAGGTCAGCGAGACAGATGTGAAAAAAACCGATCGCGTCGGAGTCACAGATGAGCGTGAAATGAAAACGGTTTCCATTCTAAAAAATAGAAATCGAGGGATGGATGGAAAATAGCACATTACGTGCAGTTGGGTTATGAAACTGCAGCGAGATTGTGTGGTTGACGATGAGCGTACGGTACACTGGCAGGTGATTGGCTGCTCGGAGATGCGACAGATAAACTCAGGCTTGTTTTAGTCCCTATTAACCGCAGATATCCTGTTTCTGGCCGTGTGACAGCGAGAGAATGCAGCGCGGCAGAACAGTGCGTGCGGTCGGAGGAGTGGGTCTGCGCTTGCAACAGACAAAGCAAGATAAGTGGCAAAACACTCAAAGGGAGTGACAAGATACACTAATTACCTATTTTATGGGTTTACACTTCGTGGTTTAAAAATAAAAAAGCAAATAAAGTGACATTTTTAAAGACTCCTTTGAGGGCCAATCAGTCCTGAACAGGTCTTTGCGGTTGTGTGCTCAAAGTACTGGATGTTCATTTGCAGAGGGTGCAATACGTCAGCACTTCTGTTTCCCTGTGCAGTCAGGAAGTGATCGGTGCCTCTGTGGTCGGGCCATCTGGTCTCACCTTTGGCAGTGTGGACCATCTGAGCATGTATTGCAGTGGGGATGACGGGCTGGGGAAGATCCTGCAGGTACCTGCGCAGACCGTCGCACAGGATGGGGAGTTCCACCGGATCCAGGTCTGGTAAGGGAGGGTCTGGAGCACAGAACAAGATACGTTAGAAAACTAAAACTCCAGACTTAAACTCTGCAAAAACGGTATCATGCATGATCGCAATAGAGCCTTCAGAAATCCTTTCTTTATGACAGACTGTCTATACGCACGCACGCTCTTCTATCCCGGTCACTTTTATCTCTGTTCGTCCACAACACTTTCGTCGGTTATTATTTTTCTATGCGAGACTTCCTCTTTTTAGCACGTGTCTTCCTCCCACTCATAATACCCTCACACAGAGTGATACAGAAAATAACTACTCACCACAATCAAAATACTGTCTGATTTCAAGTCCACCACCGGCAGTAAAAGTCCGATACAAAGTGGGATTTTCCAGACCTGCAAAGAAAGTCAGTCAGTACTTGTATTGGACCATTCGGTTCGTGTAGTTCTGTGCAAGTCGCACGTCACGGCGAGAGTTTCCTCGGTCAAGCTCACCTTTCCTCTCAATAGCTTCCAGCAGTCTGGCCAGCATGGGTGGACTGGTCTCGGGGAGGGAAAACTGCTCCGTCAAGTCCAGCAGACAGAAGCCTGCAGGGAATAACAAACGATTGTCAAACAAACTGATTTTTTTTTTAAAGCGTACACGGTGCTTGTCATTTCAGGTGTAATGCCAAGTGTTATCAGATTTCATTGAACAAAGTAGTTACAAGCAGTCAGGCTCAATCTTCGGATTATTTTAGACTGATTTTTTCATTCTTTCTTCTATAAAATGTCAAAGAGAAAGAGAGAAATGCACACCAACCCCCCCAAAAAAAAAATAATAATTATCGGCAAAAAAAAAAAGCAACAATTATTAAAAAACACGACTAGACAGGAGGTCCACACCTTTGATTCACTGATGATGTGATGTATGAAGCTGTTACTATCAGGCTGATCTGGCTGAGCGACTGACTGAAGTTCTGTTGTCTGTTCTCCATCCGTCTGATGCAATATGATGCTGTAATGTTTCAACGTGTAGTGTGAATGTGTTACGTGAGCACTGGGTGTAGATGTCTTGCTCTCCTTTGATTAAAAAAAAATGCAGTTTGGCCCATTTCTGTCTGCGACAAGACAGTGGTGACACACAGTTTTATTTTTAATTAATGTCAGTGTCAATAGGGGGGGGACAGAATTAAAGCAAACAAAAAGGAGATTTAATGTGGCCCAGACACCAAGAAAATAGTCTGCTAGTCATTCGAAGTTGAGATGAATGTTTACATTTAATGCAGCGAGGGCAGAAATTCATCTGAACCAACAAAGGCCGATTAGGTGCACGTCTTTCCAAACAACTCAGAATGTGAAGACAGGAAGCAGGTACGCGAGGACCGCCTTCAAAAAGTACAAAGTGAATATTTACAACAGACCGATTCAGGAACGGGAGGTGCTGAGCACTGAAGTTAGGGTTTGGTGGAAATAAGCAAATACCCGGTGATATGAGGTAAGCCAGGTCTCAGGGTTTTATTTTCCAAATTTTGACTTCAGAACTTTGCACCCAGGTGTGGACATGAAAGGATGAAGGGGTTGGCACGGGTTTTATTTGGATTTGCAAAGGCGTATTTTGAAAGGGCACTTTTCTCAAAGGCTCGACTGTTCCACACAGAGTCTGCAGTTTCAAAATGCTCGACAAACTATGAATGGAACCCTTTCTAGTGAGCGTATTTTTCTTCCTTTCGACCGAAAAAAATTAATACGATTTATTTGAAAAATCGGGCACATCCACTGGATGCGTGCACGCTGCTCATTACCAAAGGAGTTACCCTCTCCCACCGCAGAGTGTTCAATCAAGCAAATAATGAACCCGCTTCATCCAAATCCACATCCTCTTTGGCCAGCGCGGCACACAGGCTGGCATGTTGCGTGTGAAGAAACTGGATTCCCAAAGTCCCTCGAACCACGGCGCACACACACAAAACTGCATGTAGGACAACTGGTCATCTGGAAGACATTACTGGAACCACAAAGCGGGGTGGGAGGGTGGGGTGTGGGGGCGTTTCTCAGAAGCAGTGAACTCGGAGATGGAACACCAGTTTCCCTAAATAGAGATCAAGACACGCAGTGCTGCCATCGCACACCTTGGACGTGCAACCTTTCTCCCAGACACGACATCCAACACGCCGGCCGATCGACAGCCAATCTTTTTCTGAGAAACTCAATTCACAACGTGAAATTTAATCACACACACAAGTCTTTATAAGAGGGTTTAAATATGGTAAACCCCATTAAAAAAACACACCTGGAAGGATTAAAGAGCACATTATTCAACAGAAGGTTTAAAAGACATCCACCGTGATGTCTCGACAGTATGTGATAATCCCTAAGCAAAAAGGCCCAACGTGTTTTTTTGCGTGTGTTTATTTATTTACTCCATCTGCCATTGTCCTCCGAGTGACACGGGTCTGAAGATAGACGCGCTTCTCGGTACTGTCAACGACGTGTTAGTTATGGCACCGATGGAACCGGATCAAGTGGCGGACAAAACATGGCAGAAATGTTGCGAGGCATCGGCGTTGATGTCCGAGGTGGCCGCGGCGCGGTCTCAAGCGGCGAACATGCCCAAACGAACACATGAATAGCTCGGAAACATTTGCAAAAGTTAATTTAAGCCATAATGACGATGGCAATAACCGGGTAGCTTTTGCTGCTGCCGGGCAAACAGGTACAGCTGATGTTACTCCAACTTACATACCTGTGTGTGTGAAAGTTAGAATACCCGTCGGTGTCATCAATGCACTGAACAAACTAATACTGCAATAGTCGCCCCACAATGCATCCGTGTTGCTTTGCTTTGTTTGGAACAGCTGATCGTGAATTTCTCAACCTCGTGGGTTTTTATGTGGCGACTCGGGGGGGAAAGGAGCGCGAGGAGACGGGGCCCCCCTGGACACGTCTCTACAAGCTTGCCTTTTTTTGGCAGACCTTCTCATGATATCCCAAAAGGCCTCCCGCCAGTCAGTCAGTTAGTCAACCGCAAGTCGAGGCAGTCGACGCAGCTGCCACTGGTGCTGTGGCGTGTGTGTGTGTGTGTGTGTGTGTGTGTGGGGGGGACAATCTCCCCGGCTGAAACGGTATGTCTGAAGCGAACAGACTGCAGACTGTGGGCAGGACAGGCGTGGGGCACCGCCGACGCACTAAAGATAGCACACACGTCGGATAAATTTAGAGGGTCCACTCAAGTAACCGGCGTTTTCAGGTTTCACCGTTTCTTCTCGTCTGGGCGAGCCCCGCCAGTGAAAGCCAATAGCCCGGGAGAGTGTGTCACACAGTGCAGGATAAAAGTGGATTTGTCTGCTGGGTAGACTTCATGAAAAAGGGTGCAGCTGATGTAAAGCGTGACTCAGACCACGTGCACACAAAAAAAAGGAGAGAATTTTTCACTAACCCATTTCTAATCGGCGCTCAAAACATGCTTTAACACGCTTATAGGTTTTGTCAAAGTCTGATACAAGCTTTGTACAACATATATATCTTAAAAGGGCAGGCAATGTCTCCTCCTGCAGGGTGGAAGATGCAGTGCATCAGCTTAGCAACAGCCAATGAGGAGACTGTTGCTACAGCCTGACAATTAACCCTGTAAAGCGCAGACTATCAAGGAACACCGACGCACATTACCAGTTTCCTGATTTGCAATCGACTGAATTAGAGTCATCTCAGGCCACATAGCAACACGTGTACTCAGCAACTACTTCTGACAGAGGACACACACACAATGCCTGAAGTACCGTCTCAAGAGACCTGGACCACATTCACAATGAAGTTAATGAAAATGTCAACAACTTTTACAGTTAAATTCATAGCGTCAGGTCCCTTCAAAGAGATCCACTCAGACCACTGTCTATGTTCCTGCTATTCGGTCCCATAACAATGAGATATGCTTACATGTCATTGTTTGCAATGATGAGATGCTTTCACTTACAACATTAAAAAAAAAGAAGTAAAAGTCACATTAAATGTGGTTTTGTTATTAAGTACGTAGGCTACAAGTGTTGTTTGATGGGAACAATAACTCTCCACACTAAAGGGGTGTGGAACTGCATATTTAGAGGTATACAAGGAGGCCCTTTAGGAAAGCAAGAGCTTCTAGTTCTAATAGTTCTGCCCTGCATTACGACCCCAACGAGGAGAAATACTGCAGGTGCCCCGGTCCAAAATAATGAGGCCATCTATCTCGTCGGAGCAATTATGTAACGCCGCACCTCCGCAGCACGAGCTCGTCCACTTTGGCTCCCTCCCCGTCAAATACAGGACATATTTGGAATGCCTTTTTCTGGTCCCCTCGACTTTGTGCTTCTCTTATCTCTTGTTGCACCACTTGTTCGAGTCTATCTCTACCCCCCCCCCCCCCCCCTTAATCCTGCAAGCATACATGCTCCGACTGTCGTAAAGAAGATTTGCCACTTCAGTCTCTGCACACAATCAGGTAAGTCGAGGTTCCCTCCACGGACGCAGTTTGGAGCGAAATATAATTGCAAGGTAGATTTTTTTATTTTTTTATTGAGCCCTGAAATTGCATTACTTATCTTTTCACCGTAACATCCCAGAACAGCAACACGTATACAAAAATAAATAAATGGTATAATTACAGCAGTTGAGAGGGTGTCATTATTCTTTTCACAATTCTCTAAGCGATGCTCGCTCAAACTAGTTCGGCAGAGGTAATTTACGTTTTAATTCGGATAAATATTCCATGTTATATCATGTTTTGTGAGGGGGATTTCAGGGAGAGAAAAATAATTGATTAGTCAACCACTTTCAAAGTTAATTTCAAGCATTAGCGGCAAACATTCTTTGGATCGAGCTTGTCACATGGGAAGATTGACCTTTTTGTCATAGTCTTGTGATAGTTAACTAAATATCTTTGAGTTTTGGACTGGTGGTCGGACAAAAAAGCAATGTAACAATGTGTAGAATCACAAGAGAAGGATGAGTGTGTGTTGTCATAGCGACAACCACAGAAGAAGAAGAAAGCAACAGCTCGTACTCTGCGAGTTAAACACACAACAGTTGGCGAACAATCCTCTCTGTGACACAATCCAATGTCAGAAACCACCACAAGCCAAAGATATATTAAATCCTGTTCCAGCCTGGCGGCCGCAGGCGGTAAGATTGCCGCTACCGCTCCTCGCGCTGGCAAGCGAATGTTAAGCAACACAAATGTTTGACAGAATAGTCACATTGTACACCGCAGCAGGAATAAACATAACCTGGTGATTCTAGTACACTAATAAAAAAAAAAGTAAAATAAACCTAAATTAGCAGCGACGGTGTAAAACAGCAACTGCTGGGGTCCTGTTCCTATTGTCCAGATGCATTGTGCACCAAGTTACTGCAATCAGCATTTAGCACAATACCGATTCATCACAAAGCTACGGATCAGTCGACCATGCAGTCTGCGCCATGCAGCCCTCCACCAAACGAAGCGCCAACACATTCCTGGGCCCAGCTGCCTTAAAGCCCCGCGGCGAAAACATCGGAGCGAATAAAAGTTCATTATTAAAACACCGTTCATGCTTCCTGTGACTCGGATGGATTAAGGCGACACGCGACCGTCCTGCCTGGAAAGGAAGTGCGTGTGTGTGGTAGTAAGTCAGGGGCGTCGCGATTCTCCAAATCCAGGATTGGATTCTGGATTTTAAAATGTTTTTCCCGCACCGACGGCCACGTGTCATTTTTAGACTTTGACGTAGCCAAAATACACTACCGTTCAAAAGTTTGGGGTCACTTAGAAATGTCTTTATTTTTCAAAGAAAAGCACTGTTTTTTCAATAAAGATAACATTAATCAAAAATACACACTATACATTGTTAATGTGGTAAATGACTATTCTAGGTGGAAGTGTCTGGTTTCTAATGAAATATCTCCATAGGTGTATAGAGGCCCATTTCCATCAACTATCACTCCAGTGTTCTAATGGTACATTGTGTTTGCTAATCGCCTTAGAAGACTAATGTCTGATTAGAAAACCCTTGTGCAATTATGTTAGCACAGCTGAAAACAGTTATGCTGGTGATATAAGCTATACAACTGGCCTTCCTTTGAGCTTGAAGTTTGAAGAACAAAATTAATACTTCAAATATTAATCATTATTTCTAACCTTGTCAATGTCTTGACAATATTTTCTATTCAATTTTCAATTCATTTGATAAATAAAAGTGAGTTTTCATGGATGACACAAAATTGTCTGGATGACCCCAAACTTTTGAACGGTAGTGTAAATCAATTCCTTACACCAGTCAAATTGGGAACAAACTGTTCAAAAACAACAACAAAAGTGGATCCACTAGATGGCAGGAGGTTGCTGTATAACTGTATTTCTCAGAGTTTGCAAGGTACCCCTGAATGCACCGTGAAAACACTGGAATCACCCAAAATCAGTTGTCTGAGCGCCGTTTGGTTTGTGAACCTAAATCGTGGCACCCTTAGTAGTAAATGTGTGTTTGTACCAATCTCACACCAAACGTATGTTGTGAAATGACGATAATCAACATCGCTGTTAGAAGGATAACTAAAAAATACATGATATAAATCTCTTGTGACGCAATCCTCTCCTAGCAACTGTCTCCGTTGTATCGGGTGCTCTTTCAAAATGCTCAACTCCTCCTTCAACCCAAATGCCTCATATAGTTTGTAAATATATGAAATGCAAATGTGTTTTTTTGTTGGTACTGTACTGATGCATGGAAACTGAAAACGTGATAAGCCTCAGACGAAGATGAAGCCTGATGGCGTCAAATATTTTCTTGAACAAGACCGAGCATGCGAGGCCAAAGCTTGCGAGAGCACGCAGAGCAACAATTCGTTATTCACACCTTCATCTCCAACATTTGGAAGGATGTTCACGCAAGATAACAATTACGAACGGAGAACATTGTTGACCACGTCGCGACATCGTCTTGGCGGTCTAAATACATCCGACATGGTCACTGAACCTCACCACCCAGATTGAGTAAGAGATCAGCTTCAATCTTTTCATTTCTGTCTTTGATCAAACAAAAGCGGCTCTAAACATCTTTTTTTAAATAGATATGTTTCTATTTCTCTGTATGCAATCAAATAAGAAGAATGGGGCTTTTAGGGGGGGTGGGCTTGGTTCTCTGGGTTTTAATCTCACGAGTTCCTTTCTCTTGGCGGGCCCGAACACACGCATATCCTCTCAACCGAGAGGCCCAGAAAGGGAGCAACACGTTAATGTTTAAAAAAAGAAGGGGAAAAAAAAAAAAGGGCTGAGAGCTGGAATGAGGCAGAATAGTTTCCCAGCCCAGTCCTCTTCTTTTTCTCCCTCTCCACATCTGCTGCACTCATATCAACCCCCGTGGCTCAGAGAGGAGAGGCCCCTCCGTGCTCCACCTCTGTTCCCCCCTGCCAGTTGACTGTAGGAACTATCAAAACATTTTTTAAAAATAAAAATAAAAAGGAGGGGAAGTGGAAGAAAAAAAAAAGGAGAAGGGAGGGGAAAAAGAAGTCTCTCTCACACACACACACACACACACACAGAGACTTTTCTTCTCCTCGGTGCTACATTCACACTCGCTCCGGGCTCAGCGCTGCCACTCAACCACAACACAGCCATTCAACACATGCCCCCTTCATGCAGCTCCTCGCTCGCCCCAGCAAACCACTGCAAAGAATTTCACAATCGCACCACAACGGGCAGAAACTAGAAACCTGGCAGCTACAGCTGCTCTTTAGGTGAGCAGAAGGCCTCGAGCGCACATTGGTGCAAGCCGCAGTGTCTTTAAAAAGATGCAAGTTTTAATTGCAGTTCGAAGTTGCGGCTTTGAGCGGTTAAATTGATTCAGATTTCCAAAGGGGGATTTTTTTTGTTGTACTCTGCCATCTTGAACATTGTAGAAATTGAGCAACCCATGCTAAATACATCTTACTTGCTATAAAAAACAACAACGATATACTCCAAGTACAACGAGGCACTACTTTTATTATTTCGAGATGCCACATAAAAAACCACTTGTAGCTCATTATCTAGCTCCCAAAGGAACTGGCCGGCTTAGGACTTGTTTTCCATCTCACACAGAGTGGATAAAAGATGGATCTCATGTATTTGCGTTTGTTAAAATGTGTTACACTGCTCGCCTCAGAACTGTAAAAAGTTTAATTCATGTAAAAGGGCATGGCAAAGGGAGGCATTGTAGCTTTAGGAGCAGTAATGTTTTTCAGCCGATGTGATCTTGCTACTTGAAACAAGTAAACAAGATAGTTTTGAGGATGTGGGATGGTGCAATTTTTTTCTGGTTTTGATGGAGCTATCCTAACTGTTCCCCAAAGGCCTTTAGGCCAATTTGCCTTAATCACCAGTATGTCGTGATCTAATCATCTTTCTCAACGCTGGTTCCCTTTGCGGAGGAACACAGATGACCACTGGTAGCATGTGGCTGGCCCGATGGGCTCTGGTGTACGATACCCTGGATAAATGCCAGCATTGTCCTCTGGGACCGAGTTGGTTCACATCCAGTGCAGCTGTACAGCTCAGGGCACAGAGCCACTTGTTGCCAGAGACCGCAACTGTTCTGCACAATCAGCATCTTTCTCACACCGAAACAAAATCTGCGAGTTGTTGACGTTTTCATTCAACCATGAATTTGTTGTGGCGTTAATAACGGCTGAAAGTTGCAGGTAAAAACAAGTGAGGGGACCTTGCAAAAGGAAAACGTATTCAACCATTTGAATGTTTTATTTTCACATCTGTTAGGCACAGCTGCTTCTTTCCTGTATCCTTCATGATAATATGTTGATCTTCAGGAAAGATGACTTCTCATTACAGTCAAAAAAGTTATTTTGCTCAAAAGTTACAGCTAATCGTTACAAGCTTGAAGCTGAAACGTGACAAATTAAAGCAAAAGTGAACACTGTATCTTAGATTTGCCATTAAGGAGTTCACATCCTGTAGTTTTTACCGGCTCCAGTGTTGCATCCCACTACCACGCATGTTTCAAAAGTAGTCCCTGGAGAGTTTGAATGCTTCCTTTGCATCTTTCATTTAGAAAAAGTATAACAAGCCCGCAAAAAACAAATTATCTTGGCTCTAAAAGATTGTTTTGTTTTTTAAACCCCCCAGATTGATCAATAACAGCTGGAGACAAATAATAATAATAAATGTCTGCACCCGATTACTTTTTATTAGAGCAACAATGATAGTTTAATCATTCTATTTGCTCACATTTTATAAATCAAACCACTAATCAAGAAAATAATTGTCAAGATTATTCGACATTTCTGTCGAGTGGCGTGAAGCTCACCTTGCTCCGGGTCCGAGTCCGCCCTGAAGCATCCCGAAGCTTCAGGTAAGGGTCTGAGGGGTCTCGGCTTGGGCGTGGGGGGAGAGATCTTCTTCTTCCCAATGAACTCAACGTATGTCCCGGGGAAGTCTCCCTTTTCCTGAGTGGTTTCATTGATGCCTGGAAGCCAGCCAATCTCATCTGGCCTCTGTTCCAGGCCATCGGTGTACCCAAGTGCCACCAGTGCTCCTTTGCTTACCAACAGTATATCCCCCACATGCAGGTTGATGTCCTCCTCCCTCTCCTTCTTGTAGTCATAAAGGGCTCTGTACTGATAGCCTTCAGCACTCATATTGATCACTTATGTGTAAAGGTGCCCCTTTTGCAGAATCAAAAAGCAAATTTACACTTCAGGTTTCTCTGATTTGTGTTTTTAGTCCAGCTAAACATCGGTGTGTATACTTCCAAGAAAACCTCCTGCGTTTCTTTGAAAGGCACACTAACTAGCTCGTCTTCATTCTTTCACAGTTCCTGTCTCGTTCGGATGATTTGGCGTTCTCCCGGTGAGTTGCCTCGCAGTGTGCGCCCATCAGAAGATGGCCTGCAGCTGCAGTCTCGGGAATGCTATCCAGACCTGTAAGATGAGAACAGAGGTCATTCGAAAAACACATTACATAAGACAAGTGCAGCACGAGTCACGCTCGGATGTACACTGAAACCTGCTAAATAAGACGGCGATGATTGTGCAGAAGAAGAGCCTTTGTGGATGTTATACTGCTCGGGCGGAATTTATCTAAAAAATAAAAATACAGTCTACTTAATATGTGGGCTTGACTGATTTACTGCCTATACACACACACAATTAAAAATGTGTATTCATGAACTTACTTTTCAACTCTACTATGCTAATAGAAAGTGGGTGGCGGATTACGTGCATGCATTTGCAATGTAGATGATGAAATACACCATTATTGCCTTTTATTAATTAATTTCCGAATTGAATAGTTAATGGACCCATTAACTCCTGATGAAAATATTCCCCTGGGTACAACACGACTCTCATAATATCAAAGGATGTGTGGATGGAAACTCAATTAGTGATTAGCTGGTACATTCAACAGGCTCTGACACTGTGGGTCAACCTCAGTGCCATTCAGATAGCATGCGACTGCTAACCGTAGCTTCACTTCATAACGTTAATAGTTACATAAATACACAGAAACCTCTTTTGGTAAGTTTGCAAAACGTGTGGAAAAGAAAACGTGTGGCATTCCTGAGAGGTTTGATACAAAATAAACACGACGTTTAATTAGGGTAAGTAGTCCAAAGAACATGGCAGATAAGAATATAAAAGAAAAAGAAAAAATGGTATGCAAGTCGACGCAAAGCTAGAAGTTAACTTAAGTTTAACCTTGAAGAAAGAAAACACGTAGAGACATAACACGAGCACATATTCTGACATTAGTACTTTTTTTGTATATTAACCTTTACTGGCTCCGAGAGCGAGATTGACGGAACATACCGAGTCCACGGGGCGAATCCGACGGGTCCTCTTCTCGCTGCAACTTCGGTAAAACTTCAGAGTTCCGGGTGCTTTTCAACAAAGCCCGACCCTAAACGTGTCCTTTACCGGGACGACGAGAGAGAAACCTCAATACATTTGCGTTTTGATCCGGGTTTTTACAGTTAAACAAACTGTTACAACCCCGCAGCCCGTCGGACATAACGGCACGGTTTCTCCGTGCTGAAGAAAAAAAAAGGAAAAAAAAGCTCCTCTCTGCAGCCAACAAGGCGGAGGGGGTGGGAGGCAAAGCAAGGACTCTCATTGGCCCGTGGCGCTGTCAGACATGTGACGTCACCCGATCGGACCAATCAGAGTCTCACTAGTGTCGTACACTCCCCCGTACTTGTCCTCTTGCACGCGACGCCAAACACATCAAAATTACATAACTTTCTCGCACGCAATGTAAACCGAAGTCCTTTTGGTTTATGTTCTTAGGATAAGGAGGATTATTTTCCCGGCTTGCAAAGTAATGAGGGAAATGTAAAGATATCACCTCGCACTGTGTGTGAACCAGAGATAAGCACGGCAGAGAATATCTGAAGAACAAACACTATTATAGCTTCGTGTCTTTTTCTAATTCAGTACTGAAGACAACAAGTGCTGTTTTAAATTATGTGAGAAATAGATTAATATCCATAATAGGACACAGCAGGAAATGAAACATACAAATACAAAAAAATACTTTTATGTCAAAAGTGTTTCTGGTTATTTATTCAACTCCATTGTTTTCAGTTTTTGGTTTTCTTTTTTATGAATAAGTACATGTTCTCAGTGTGGAAGGTCCCACAATCGTACAGAGTCACCATCTGAGAGGCACATGACTGTGAATGTGGGTGGCCTAATTATGGCCGGGAAATAGGGCTGGCTGCTGGCAGAAATCCCCTATCAAGTATAAACCCGACTGTAAACAGCTTTGTACCAGGCTATAGGCCGGTCTGAGTGTTCGGCAGCTAGAAAGGCATCAGTGGCCATCACCATAAGAGGAAGGAGTATAGAAAACAGGAGAATATGTGCTGTGAAATCAATATAGCATCCAGGAACTTCCAACTGTGCTGTGGGGAAACTTAAATTAAATGCCCCTTTGACGTCTTTTTTTGAGTCACATTAGCATTTTTTCCCCTCCAAAATTGCACACATTGAAATTGATATTTGAACCACCAGACCATATAATCCCCTCCCCTCTGCCAGCTCCACACCTCACCCTCCTGAATTAAACAGCCAGGCTCTGGTGACCCATCTGCTTCCCAAACTACACCTCTGAAAGGATCTCTTTTTCCACACACACGCACGCAGAGCATTTATTGAATCGGACTTTGTTCCTATTTTCGAGCAAACACTTCAGCGTAAGACACGAAACACACGTACATGTACTTGGTTTGCTTTGGAGAATATTGCACAAACAAGCAAGTCAAAAAAGTGGTTATTCTTTCATCAGAAAGTTACTCATTGAGGGTTTTCTTTAATCTCTAACAAGTGCAAGTCTAAATTTAGCGCCCGTGTTTTGGTGAAGTGGTGATCTAAAGCTTGTTCCTAACATTACTCATTTGTCTTCGTGCTGCACATCCAGCACATATCAAAAAAACTCGACCCATTATTTATATTCTGTTCCAACTCAAGAAGTGTTTGCATATTTCATGCACAGATAAGAAGTGTTCTCTACAAGCATCCGCAGTGCTCTCTCACTGCACTGGATTTGCACTTATGTTTCTGGACAGATTCCACAACATTCAATATTGAGCTTTTGTGACCTTTGGAGAGAGCCAGGCTAGCTGTTTCCCTTGGTTTCCAGTGTTAATGCTAAGCTAAGCTAACAAGTTACTGACTGTAGATTAACGAATAAATGACATATATAAATCTGATATTGATCCTGTGTGTAACTCTTGGCAATAAAGTAAATAAGCTCTCTCATTGTACAGATTAATTTCCTTTTTTTGTACTGCACTCTTACATCCTTTTCCTTGAAGACATCTGATATGTATTTCCTCCTACATGACAAGTCTGGAGCAGGCTCCCTGAATAATTCAGCATAAGCACTTTTAGTTGACATACATTCCATTAAACTGTACTCGAGAGGCCCACCACACTCAGCATTTGGTACAGCATGTTGGCCCTTAGACCACCTCGAGCGCTTCATTCCAAAACAGTCGGAAATAGGTCAACAATGCAGAATGATATTGCAGATGTATTTAAAATACAGGCCTCAAGAGAAATAATAGTGCACGTACGAACGGAAACATCACAGAATTACATTTAAACAGACATTAATGCCTGCTTAGAGAGTCTCAGGAGTACGAGATGTTCCTGAACGTCTCAGCACGACCCTGCAAGTGTGAGAATTTGTGTTCAAAAAATAAAAAATGAAGTGGATGATAAAACAGAAACCCTGAATCTGCTCTTGATCGCTGAGCTCAGGCACGGCAGAGGAATCCTGTCTTGTTACAACAGCGGGATCTACTTATTAAAGAATTCATTCCGCGTGGATCGGGCCCCTCAAACCATTAATCTATGCAGTGTTTTCAAGGCTTTGATAATGGCTAACTTTAATATGTGGAGCTCTCAGTCTCACAGCTTTTGTATCCCCCCCCCCCCCCCCCCCCCAATTCTCTATTCACTGATCCTTTCACTTTTGTGAGCAAGCTGAGAATTCTCACATGCGCAGCCCCATAATGCTCACTAACATAAGATGAACTTGTGGAATGCATCACCCACCGACGCTTATTTAACCCCCCCTGCTCACAAAAAAAGGAGAAGAAAAAAAAGTGCCACTTCCTCCTGCTTTGGTTCCCCATTGCCACGGCAACACTCACTAAACTCCGTCACGTTTCTGCTGTATTGACACATTTGCCTGTTCAGAGTTTCATTGAGCTTTTTATCTTGAAGTGCCCATGAGACTTCCACTACATTCCCCTTACAGCTTTTGTTACTTTTAGTTACAGATTACAATTCCTTATCCCCTCCCTTTGAATAAATTATGTAAAGGACAATGTGCTTTTTTATGTGTTGAGAAGATTCTCTCACTTCTTAAGATAAATAAAGTAAGATATTAAATCAATAAGTAAATGTTGCAGATAATATTAAAATACTTTTACTCTCGTATTTTCCCAGCATGGTATTCGTACTTTTACTTAAATAAGGGATCGGAATACTTCTTCCACCACTGCTTGCATCATGAAATTAACATTGAATATCATGAATATTCTTTACATATCAAACACATGCATGAAAGAATAGTATTTTTTATAGATTCTAAAATGATTCCAACTTAAAGATCCTTGTTCCTATCACTCTCAGCCCCCCCCCCCCCCCCCTCAATCTTCACTCACAAACAGTAATTCACATTAGGGGGATTTTATTCTTCATTATTAGAACATTTCTTTCTACTTGATGATCTTCTGCCGCTCATTCCACATCCTGCAAAGCATCCTCAGCTTCTATTCTGCAGGGCACAGACCGGCCAGTGACAGACCGGCCAGTGACAGACCGGCCAGTGTGCTTGAGAGAAGCAGCATTCCTCTGGTGTGAGAGAGCACTCCTCTCCATCAGCTCGGACAATGACCTTCTTCTCTGGACTCGTCCATAAATCATTCATTTTCAATATCAGCCACAGTCCAAGTGCTTTGAAGAACACACGGACAGATCGGAGGAGGCTTTGACTACAGCAGGAACTGCATGAGCAGAAGAGGATATTTTACTGTCTTTAAATGTCTTTCTTTCTTATGTTTATTATCAACAAGCACATCTGCATGTCTGAACCTGCAATAAAACATAATTGACCACCAGCTTTTTGCTGAAATGTTGATGAGAGAGAACCAAAACAGAGAGGGAACCAAAACAGTAAAAAAAAAAAGGGCTGAAAGGCACTAAAATGTTCTTTTCTAAAAACACATAGTTATTGAATCCAAATGGAAATATTGATAATGGGAGCTTTAACTAATTTGATAAATATAAGTGGTGAAGAATCTTCACAAATGGTGCAGAAAAGCCCCGACAGAAAACAGATGTTCAAAGAATGTACGTTTGCATTGAGTCTCACATGTCCACATGTTTCTGTTGATATGGAAGGGCACATTTTGAAGACACAAGATCAGAATGTGCGGACGACATAGAATCGACCCTGTGGCAAGAAAGTTAGTCAAATATGGACACAGGGTATCAATTCAGAGTGCAGTCTGCATGCTTTTGTGTGTGTGTGTGTGTGTGTGTGTGTGTGTGTGTGTATGTGTAGAAGTGAGCATGGTTGAGATGTACGATGACTGCACGACAAGGCCGACTTGCTGCAGCCACGTGTTATTGTGCTGAGCTTCAAATGATGGTGCATAATTTGTGAAATATGCTTATTTTGGAGATTTTTTTGTGTGCATTTTAAAGAATCGTCAAGTATACAGATCTTAACTCGGCTAATCATCCGAAAGAACAAAAACTATTCCTTTGACACAATTCAATGCAATATTCAGTATTGACGTCAAGAATGTACACACACACCAAAAAAGAAGCTGCTGTAAACTCTCTAAAAAATGAGTACGGGATAAAACAGGAGATTTGTACGCTGCTGCATGTCAGCTGAGGCCTGATCCAAAAATCCAGTAACTCCTGCCTTGCATTAACAAGACGTCTTGGAGGACGGCGCTGCGAGGTGATTAATGAATAATGTTGGCCAGCTGCTGAGGAGACTTCTGGGAAATCAGTGACACAGATAGAAACCTGACCTGTCATCTGAAGTGAGTGTTTATCTTATTCTGTCCTTCCTTCTGATTTCTCTCACAAAAGCTTCGCAGCATGGTGGGCTCCACCGCGAAAAGATTAATTGATTAGTCCATCATTTATTTATGTTGCTGATCATCTTGTCTCTGGATATTCTTCTGGTAAGTATACTTTTCATATACAGACACCTTTTAAAACCTCAACACTTCCTATTGCAGTTCCACTACACTCACGCAGCACACTCACACATACATACACACACACTCACACAGTGTACATACACACACACTCACGCAGTGCACATTCATACACACTCACAGTGTACATATATACACACTCACACATACACACACTCACACAGTGTACATATATACACACTCATGCAGTGCACCTTCATACACACTCATATATACATACACACTCACACAGTGTACATATACACACACACTCACACAGTGTACATATACACACACACTCACGCAGTGTACATACATACACACTCACACAGTGTACATATACACACACACTCACACAGTGTACATATACACACACACTCACACAGTGTACATACATACACACTCACACAGTGTACATACATACACACTCACACATACATACACACACACACTGTGTACATACATACACACTCACACACTCACGAGGTGTACATACATACACACCCACACATACATACACACTGTGTACATACATACACACCCACACATACATACATACACACTGTGTACATACATACACACTCATGCAGTGCACCTTCATACACACTCATATATACATACACACTCACACAGTGTACATATACACACACACTCACAGTGTACATATACACACACACTCACGCAGTGTACATACATACACACTCATATATACATACACACTCACTGAGTGTACATACATACATACTCACACAGTGTACATACATACACACTCACACAGTGTACATACATACACACTCACACATACATACACACACACACTGTGTACATACATACACACTCACACACTCACGAGGTGTACATACATACACACCCACACATACATACATACACACAGTGCACTCACATACACACTCACACAGTGTACATATGTGTACCCACACACACACACACACACACTTCCTCTCTTTCTCTCTCAGTTCTCACCTCTCTCCCTCCCTCCCTTGTTAACCCTTGTCTGTCTGGGCCACTTGTGAGTCCACGCCCCCCCCCCCCCCCCTCCCTCTATCCTTACTGCACGCTGTGGACGCAAGAGGCGGAGACATGACACACGAAACAAAAGAGGCACACACAAAAAAAAGGGGGATATGGGCCACGTCATGTGAGGTACATACAGCCCAGAAAGAAGAGAAAAGGTGGCGGTGCCAGCTCGCGTTGCACCGGGGGCCACGGCCGTTTGATGTGCACAGAGTTACGGTGACCTAGTTCGGCAGTGTCATGTTTATGGCTGATGAGCACAGGCCAGTGATTTCCCCCAGCAGAGATTGAAACCTTGCTCCAGGGCCCTCTCATTTGGAGCACTTGGGCTTCGAACCACGAGACAGGCTTCTGGTTGGGTGGAGCCCCGAGTGCTCCTCCTTCCTGCCCCGCCCCCTGGGTCGTCTCTCGCTTTCTCTGCGTCTACGTCTCCTCGTCTTTCACCTCTCACAAGCTTCAGCCGTGCTACGACGACGTCTGTCTGTCTGTCTGCATGTCTGTGTATCTGTGCGTGTTTGTCTGTATGTGTCTATCTATTTGTGTGTCTGTCTGCGTGTCTGTGGGTCTGTGTCAGTCTCTCTCTCTCTCTCCGTCTGTCTGTGTGTCTGTCTGTCTGTCTCTCTATCTCTCTCTCTCCGTCTGTCTGTGTGTCAGTCTATCTGTCTGTCTGTCTGTGTGTCAGTCTCTCTATCTCTCTCTCCGTCTGTCTGTGTGTCTGTCTGTCTGTCTGTCTGTCTGTCTTTCTGCGTGTCTGTCACCACGTCCATCACTTTTATGAGCTAACGACATTCCCATCAGCCTCAGCTGTCTCTGCGCGTCGACACCCTGATGTGAACTTGGTGAACATTTCAGAGTGATCCAAAAACGACACGGAAAAATAGTCTGAATTTTTTCACCTCTGGTTTCCGCCTTCTTTTAAACGATGTCTTTTTTTGTTTTTTCCGAATGGGGTGTTGGTCGGACGTCTGAATTAAGGAATGTTGCTATCACGCACTGACGAGGTTTTCGCGTTGAGTTCTACGACATAAAACACGTCAGTCACGTGAGAATTTGGAAGCGCTTGCGTGTCCTAACAAGGGCGCTCGCTAACAAGTGGCGGAGGAGAGCGGCTAAACGCCGCCTCGCTGCCAGGTGTGTGTAGTCAGACTCATGCGACCGCGTTAGAATTTGTCTCCCAATGTTATAGCTTTTTCAATTTTTTGTTTTTACTTCTGACGATTGCATTCACGCTTTAAAAAATCATAAAAGTGGTTTTGGGCGGTCATTCAAACTTAAATCGATGAGATAGACATTATTTCCATGAGCTCATGACTGCTTGTTCATCTCGTCGTGCACTTTCTTCCTGGTAGTTTTATTTTCTCCTTCCTTGGCTTGAATTATTTATTTCCCCTCCTATACGAGACGAGTGCATTTGACGTACTCGCACGACTTGAAGGGTAAACCCAACCACCCTTCAATTGTTAATTTTATTTGACTTATATATATATATATTGTTACCTTCGCATTGAAAATGCGGAAGGTTATGTTTTGATCGCCATTTATTTATTTATTTATTTGTATGCGTGTTATTCGCATAAGTAAAAAAGTATTAAAGCGAATCGCATGACATTTGGTGGGATGATTGGTTATTATCCGGGGACCATTTGATTAGATTTTGGGATCAATTGGGTCAAAGGTCATGGTCAAGCTCATGGAAAGGTCAAAATCTTCTTTTTACCATAGCACGGTAAATTTTTATCCAATTGGCATGCAACTAATGCCAAAATGTTCATAATTCAATGCCCAATCTTGTGATATGCGAAGGTATGCGCTCTACCGAGTGCCCGTTCTAGTTTCCATTTGTATTAAACAACAAGAAAAAGTGACACTGATTGCCACAAAGCCCATTATATTATAAATCATATTTAAAGCTCACTTCACAAGTTCACAGGTTCAAGAGCAGTCCTTATTCCTCTGGTGTCCAAGGCCATGTGCTCGTCGCCACAGGGCCTGACAGCCCGAGGGTATTCATTTTTCTTTTTTTTAGATTAAAGCCTTCGATGCAGAGGCCTCTCCTGTAATTACAGGCAACGCCACAGCCGCTCTGTGAGTTTCATGTTACCAGGGCGACAGGGCAAATTAAATATGTCCCCCCCCCCCCTCCCGAGGAGAGTAAATACACCCTTGCTCTAGAAGTGTAATCTTGTTTGATGTGCTTGCCACAACGCTCTCCCAGTGAGGGAGAAAATAATTCACAGAGATTGGATGAATAAAAGAACGGAGGAGAGCGCTGTCCTGTCCTTCCATCAGTCAGAGGACGCAATGAGCTTTTCCTTCTGACATTAATAACACGGTTACAAAACCACAACCGGATGATCATTTCATTCGGTTGACTTGGCCTCCAGATCCACTTTTATGTTCCGTCGGGATTTATTTCGCCAGCAAATCGCGAGGTTTTGAAATGTGTTCACTGCCACGAGAAAACTGTCCGACCCGGTGAACCCAACCGTGTTTTACATGAGATGAAGGTTTGGAAAGACAGTCATGGTCACCAGAGGGTGAACCCAACTGTATTAAATGAGATGAAGGTTTGGAAAGACAGTCATGGTCACCAGAGGGTGAACCCAAATGTATTACATACGATGAAGGTTTGGAAAGACAGCCATGGTCACCAGCGGTTGAACCCAACTGTATTACATAAGATGAAGGTTTGGAAAGACAGTCATGGTCACCAGAGGGTGAACCCAACTGTATTACATAAGATGAAGGTTTGGAAAGACAGTCATGGTCACCAGAGGTTGAACCCAACTGTATTACATAAGATGAAGGTTTGGACAGATATTCATGGTCACCAGAGGTTAAACCCAACTGTATTACATGAGATGAAGGTTTGGAAAGACAGTCATGGTCACCAGAGGGTGAACCCAACTGTATTACATAAGATGAAGGTTTGGAAAGACAGTCATGGTCACCAGAGGTTGAACCCAACTGTATTACATAAGATGAAGGTTTGGAAAGACAGTCATGGTCACCAGAGGTTGAACCCAACTGTATTACATAAGATGAAGGTTTGGAAAGACAGTCATGGTTACCAGAGGGTGAACCCAACTGTATTACATAAGATGAAGGTTTGGAAAGACAGTCATGGTCACCAGAGGGTGAACCCAACTGTATTACATAAGATGAAGGTTTGGAAAGACAGCGATGGTCACCAGAGGGTGAACCCAACTGTATTACATAAGATGAAGGTTTGGAAAGACAGTCATGGTCACCAGAGGTTGAACCCAACTGTGTTTGACATGAAGGTTTGAACAGACATTCATTCACCTTCCCGCTAGAGCCACCATGAGTTTGATATTTTAAGATTAAAGTATAATTCCGCTCACTTTCGCCCAGACAAAAATATCACATCGACTACAGATGGACACGATGAACCTCTCCGATCTACGAGCCTGTGCTCATAAAAGCGTAGAAGTACAGGCGTTAACTAAGAATGATCTCTTCTCCATAGCAACGAGGGCTGAGGCTCATGGGTAGTGTAGTGTTTTTAGACCCCGTCTGTTATGACAGACATTTCTCAGAATCAGAGGGTTGTTAGATTATCTGGAAGAGTCCCGTGTTCTGAAATACCGAACGACTTCTTACCGATACCTGCTTCTCCTTCACATTGCCATTGTAAGCCGAGCCTTGCTTTGGCAGATTTATTTGCAATTAAGAATATCGAGAAAAAGCTCACATGTGCATGAAATGTGTCCCACGTTATATTATAAGAAATGGCTCCCAGGACAGGCGGCACATTGTTCTGCTCCTCTCTCCAACACCAAGGATCCGTCCAGCTATTTCTCACCTACTTTTCAAATTCGTCATCAACACACAGCGAGGGGGTTTCAAAGTGTCGATTTGAATTACACGAGGGGGCTATAAGATCCGGCAGCAAATTGAATTTCCTGCTAGATACTCATCCATTACTCTGTCGCTGGCGCTGCAGGCACCGCCGTTACATGTTCAGTCAGATTGTGAGACGCGCTGTTGGAAAAGGACCCGGTGATCCAATCCATGTTGGCTCATTCTGCAGCTTTCCCACGTGCCAATAAATAGAGACACTCGAAGTTCTAATATATAATGAAATCAATGTGCCCTAGTCTAGTTCCTCGAATCATATTAAAACCCGGATTCATGGTATCGCCAAAGACCCATTCACTGTAAGTGCTCGATGAAAATAGCACAATTGCGGCATTATCTTGTGCATTGTTCTGTTTCATTGTCATGAAAAAGATTACTAACTTAGTTCAAGGCTGTTGTAAGCACACATCTAATGCATCGAATAACAGATACACCCAACGTGGAAGTATGTGATGTCGGTGACACTCTTAAAATGATCTTATCATGATAGGTATGAACTCATGGTGCTGCTTGAGTGGAGAGTTTCAGGAAATGAGTGCGCGGGGAGGGGGGGGTCCAAGAAGATATGCTGTCATGTTAGCTTCCTGCATGTGGGAACAAGCGCAGTGTTATTATGATCTGAGAGCACAGGTCATAATAACCTCGGCACTATCAACTCCAATATCCTCTGTTTGAAAGGAATACAGCCCTCCCTATACGGACCCACATTTTATGCCACAGGGAGGCAAATAAAAAGAAAGAAAAAAGGGGCTCTAACATACATTCGGGCCCCAACTCTGACGGCAGATGGCGAGAGAATTAAAAAAAACCTTTGAGAAGATGGCAGAAGGAAGAGCGAGCGAACAGAGAAGCGGGGCTGGAAGGGGAGGTCCCGGGGCTCTGGAGACCCGTTAACGTCTGAGCAAACGACCTGCTACTTTCATGACCGCCAGTCAGTTACATTAGCTTAGCTTAGCATAAAGACTGGAAACGGCTAGCCTGGCTCCAAGAACAACACCATCCACCAACTCGTTCCATTCCGAAAGGTGAGGAAATAACACTTTAAATCGAAACTCAGCCAACAGGCGATTCATTTTTTAAAGGATAAATTAACCTCCAGCAATTTTAACAATCAATGAAGTCTTTATTAATAATAATAAAAATAGAATTCTCTAATTCCAGCTTCTAAAATATATAAATATGTAGCTTTTCTTTGTTTTATATTATTGTAAATGTAATATATTTGTGTTTTGGACCAAACAAACAATCTGAAGACATCACTTTGGTTTCTCTGGAGTGATTTCACCCCTTTTTATTCTTCTAAAAAAACTAATTAAGCAAGATAATTAATAAGAATTGTAGTTGCATCCTTAAATGTGATTATCATCCTTATTATAATATCAAATTATTGCATTTTCAATGAGACTAAAACAAGATATTTGAAAAGTTTAAACATATTTGCAAAGAAGTTGTTTTGTATTGATCTCTAGTTTCTTTTTAGGTTCTTAATTTTATGTGGAGAAACCACTGCAGTAGTTTTTTAAAATGTTTTCTTCTGATGTACAGAACCATTATGCTCTCTAGGAATGCCTCCATGAAAAAGCCTAAATGTGCTGAGTCTCTGGCTGCAGGAAGCTCCCTCACTGGGCCGTCTGGCTCCAGCAGGCCGGGACACGTCGACAAGACCGGAGCTCAGACCAGAGTGTGCAAACCCATAAAACTGTATTGAGCGTTGTTTGACATACAATATTAATTCAGAAGCGTGGCCCTCTGCCGGGGCACGACTGACATTTATGAACGTCGCTCGGAGGCATTTTATCACTCTGGGAAGTGATATGAAAGATATTGCAGCTCGCACTTCGACTTTCATCGAGACGCCAATTTCACATCTCCCCAGAAGAGCCTCCACGACCGCTGCAGGTCACCAGATATATATGTGTGCAAATACCTTCAACGCAATGAGAGAGAAGTCCATCATTTGATCCACGTGGGAATGAAAAAAAGAAGATTAAGATCATATCTGATGTCTCTCATCCGCTCGCAGTTGTTAAATAGCAACAAACGAAAGCTGGACATTGATATCGGAATGTCTTTGATACAACTGACCAAAGTAAACATGAAATGTACTTTCCTGAAGTTCAAGTCATTCTATTGAACATCCAGATCATACTTAATCCTTTTCATGGCTGAATTTGATGACTTGCATCACAAAAAGTGATGAAATGACTCAGTGTTGGGGTTCCTATGCTTTAAGAGACCCGTGGCAAAGCTAGCGCCTGTGAGTCGGCCCTCCGTCGGGACCGTCCCGTATCAGATCCATGGAGGCGAGGGTTGGTTGGAGAGTAACGGTCCCTGTTTACAGACGTCCCGTCTCTTTAACTCTCCGGCTGCCAAAACGCATCGAGAAAAAAGGTCCTCAACTCTCACCTCCCTTCTCCTCGACATTCAGCACACGATACAGTACGTGTTAAACGCAGTGTGCAGCAGCTTTAGAGGTGCTTGTTAATGTTAGCATCGGGCTTAATGGTGTCTGTAAAAATACAAATAACAACTTTACTGCTCGGCTTCACTCTCACCGCTCCGTCAGTGTCCTTTCCAGATGCTGCAGGCCAGTTGTTTTCCATAAAATATCTCTAGACACACAAAGTATCTCTAGACAGACAACATATCTTTACACACACAACATACATCTGAACACAAAAATATATCTCTACACACAGAACATATCTCTACACATACAGCATATCTCTAGACACACAAAATATATCTAAACACAAAATATCTTTAAACACACAAAATATCTCTAAACACACAACATATATTTAAACTAGGGCTGTCAGCGTTAACGCGTTAATCTATGCGATTAATTTGGCCGCGTTAACGCACTAAAATATTTTAACGCAATTAACGCAACTTTGTTTACTTCCGGTGTGCCTTGAAGTTGTTACACTCCTCTGAGTGTCAAACCGCGGCAGTACGGTTTAACACTCTTTCCGTTTTTAAAACAATTATTTCTCCGCGAAAATAAGGAGCAGAAATCAGTTTAAACTCGTGGATGAATCAGTCGGGTTTCCTCCTGCTCCTCCTTCCTCCCGTCTCCCCCTCTGATACACAGAGGAACGGAGGGGCGACGTGTCGGGTGACGCGGCGCGGAAATAACTCGTCACACGAAACCTTCACTGTGATTGGTCAATCCGTTTGTCTGTCAACATTTTGCGAAAAAAACAACCAATGAACTCAGTAAATCACAAAGGACCTCCCACCTCACAGGTGAGGCTCATTAGCAGCCTGTCAGTCAGAGAAGACAGAGAACACGGCACCAGGACAACTGAGCCTCATTGAATAGAGCTGAGATTGTTCTGGAATGTTTGATGTATAACACATGGACATGTGTCATATGAAAACGCCTTTAAAAGGTGAATTTACATTTTTTTGTAAAATGGAGAACATGAGCCCAGCCTCCAGAGGGTTAACGTGACATATGTGAATGTCAGTCAGTTACCAAGGCCACTGGTTCTGCTGCTGTTCAGTGTTAAGGATGACAGGACCAATGGGGTCTCAATATACTTCTTTTTTTTTACTAATCTGGATGTTTCACTGAAGAAACAATTTATCATCCACGATATTAAATACCTCGCTGGCACTTTATATGTAGGAGCCTCTTTGAAAACACAGCTCTGTGTGAAGTTTTGTCTTAAAAAAGAAGGAAAAAAACCTTTTAATAGCGATTAATGAATTTCAAAATGTGCGATTAATTAGTTAAATTTTTTTAATCGATTGACAGCCCTAATCTAAACACAAAATATCTCTAGACACACACAAATATCTCTAGACACACAAAATATCTCTAAACACACAAAATATCTCTAGACACACAAAATATCTCTAGACATACACAATATCTCAAAACACACACAATATTTCTAAACACACACAATATCTCAAAACACACACAATCTCTCTAACACACACACTATGTCTAGACACACACAATATCTCTAAACACATGGTGGAGCAGAAAGAGGGAATATTATTCAGATATTGGACCTTGCAACATTCATCAGAGCCAGAAACACAAAATCAACTTATAAGCTTTTTCCATAACTGCTGGATGTGTAAATACGATCTAACAAGGTGATAATATGTCATAACAACAATATATTATGGGTTCTGTGTGCAGCTTTTTGCCGGTGCTCCAAAAATGTTCAGGATTGTGTCAGAGTCTTGCCTGTAATAAATAACGTTATACATGATGACTCAAGATGTATTTATACCCTGCTGCTGCCCAGATAACACGCATGGGTCTTCATACCCGGGCTTTGCCAGAATATGGTCAAAGTAGCGACGGGAACAAAGAGAAGGTGTCTGCTGCTGCAGGCGGAGCTTGGCCTTTCAGTCACTTGATTACCTGGTGCTTTATTGGACCCCACGGTGCTCCATGTGAGTGGGCGGCGTCTCGCTGCAGCTCCTCTGGGAACACTGCAGCGTGCTCCTGTCAACAAGTGGCAGCATGAGTCATCCATGAGAGAGAAGCATCTGAGGGGGAAGTCTGAACTAGACTGTCGGCTGTGGCGTTTCCACTCAAAAGCGTGTTTGGATAAATTGCTTCCCACGTGAACAAACATATACAAATCGTCCGTGGGTTTGCATGTATCGAGAGTCCAGATGTGACACACATCAGGATGAGAGCACTGTAATATGCTTTAAGGTGCGTCCTAATATCCAGCTTGTGCGCCTGCAGTCTATCTGTTGCACATAAAATCCCCAACGTTACGCTTTCACCCCGGCCGTCCAATGAGAGCTCAGGAAACCGTGAAGCGTGCACATATGCTTCCTTCTAAATTGGGTTATTCTTTTGCTTCTATAGGGCAACCTCCCAATGGTTGTTTTGGATGAGCTCCAGCACGGCGTGCTACTTTAATAAGGCGCAGTCATGATGAATGCACCATCTGTCGGTGGCAATGGGCGTCCTGAGGGGCCGTACAGCGCCATCTCTAGTGGGGATGGGAACTCTTTTACAGTATCAAGTCATTACCTTCGCATTGAAAATGCGGAAGGTTATGTTTTGATCGCCGTGTATTTATTTATTTATTTATTTGTGTGCGTGTTACTCGCATAACACAAAAAGTATTAAACCGAATCGCATGAAATTTGGTGGGATGATTGGTTATTATCCGGGGACCATTTGATTCGATTTTGAGATCGATCGGGTCAAAGGTCAAGGTCAAGGCCATGAAAAGGTCAACATCTTCTTTTTACCATAGCACGGTCAATTTATATCCAATTGGCACTAATGCCAAAATGTTCATAATTCAATGCCCAATCTTGTGATATGCGAAGGTATGCGCTCTACCGAGTGCCCGTTCTAGTTATAGTTGTTAACGGCTGCGTTGGTGAACACACCTCAGCCTGGACCTCGTGGTCCCATCTGGCCTTCTCAGGTTCTGCCTTGCAGATATATTTGGAGCATATACAATATGTGGCCTTCAGTGGGCTTATTATTCAAGAGGTTCCGCCTCCGATCTTATTGAGATAATATAAATTGAATGTTCTTGTTTTTTTCCCATATGATAAAAACAAAAAAACAGACGTGCTCAGTTTCCAAAGAATGAGAAAGATCTTTGTGTCCCCTCTTGTAATGAGAGAGTGGACACATCTCCAGCAACATGATTATTGCCCAGGCCTATAATCTGTGAACATCTGCAGCCTGAACGTTCTCCACAGTGTGAGAAATCTGCCAACAGCAGCTTCTTCGACTTTCGCCTCAAAGAATCAGCTCGGTTTGGTTTTGCTGAATATCAAAACAAATAATCTGACACAGAGAATAGTGTGACTTGGATGTATCATTACGTTTGGTATACATTGAGACGTACGCAAAGACTGCTTATACATACTTCATACACAATCTGGAATTATGACAATTATATGTCATATAAATAAACTGTCTAAGTGCAATTTTGAGTTTTTCAGAATCAGAATCTACAATTATGTATTTATTTGCACACACAAGGAGGTTGACTCAGTGCATAACAATAAACACAGACATAGAATAAAACAATAAAACAATAACATCATAAAAAATAGAATAAAAAATCTCAAATCGTAAAAATTTAATAAAAACAATAAACATCATGCAATAAAAGATAACTATGGTCGACAACCCTCATATAACAGGACAGATAACACTATCAGTCTTTTAACTGAGTATTTACATTTCAAAAGGAATCTATTTTTATATCGGCAGCTATACAAGTTTCTTTGTCTCGAAATGTTTCCCACGAACCATTTGATGACCTCATGATGTATGACGCATGACAACAGACAATTAAAGCAGTGTACAAAGTCAATATTAATAGCTGCCCCTGGAGCTATTCTATTACGAATAGAAATATGTGAAATGAGCCTCGTGGGATCCCGTGTTAAAGGCCTGAACGTAACAGAAATACCAAAGCTACGTTATTCCAAGTAAAGCATTTGAAAACGTCTTTTTACATCTCGACCTGGAGGAGCGTTGCGACATGCCGTGCCTCGAGACGATTACGACCAAGAAGCCACTCGACGAACACCTGACTGTAAATCACACCAGGGTGTTTAATTTGCCGTATTTTACCAGCCTTCTGTTCAACGGGGGCTCGTTGTGGAGTCGATGCAGCGAGCCGCCGTACGCTCCTCACTCCCGCGGCCGCTAATATGTTGTCGTCAGGCTAAGTGCGGCAAATCCAGACGATTCCATTTTTACCGTGGAGCGCTTTACACCACTTACTGAAGTAAGTGCATTACCCACTAATCAGTGCCTGGCTGGACTTGTTAGTGCATGACCTTCCCTCATATTCAAGCCGAGGTAGAAGTGCTTCTGGTAAATTAGCTCTTATTTCTCTCTCCATCGCGGTGGATTCTCTCGTTCGTATGCAAAGCGGTATTTAGCTGCCGCCGTCTCCAGCAAACAGCCGACGTCAGCATGAATAAACGCGTGTGAAGATGTGACGTGTTCACATGTTTCTCCCGTGTTGGAGCAAAACACGACTGAAACACAGGAGACGCACTTTGTATCCTTGAACCTGCGAGGACAATTCTTTCTTTTTTGCGAGTGCCGAAGACGACGATCACAAATCGTCATCTTTTTGGTCGACATGGTGACTGGTTGGCAAAGTAGCTGATTTGCATGTGCAGCAAATCCAGAGCAACATGATCACTCACGAGGAATCCTGTTTCTGACTCTCAGGACAATATTCACTCTCCTTTAGCTCTGGTTTTGGTCCCCTCCAGCTCCTTTGTTCCTGTCTGTCTGTCTGTCTGTGTGCTCGTGTCCAGCAGGTCTTTTGAGAGCTTCTTTGACTCCGAGAACATCGTCGCTATGTGACATTGTCTCAAAACAATAATAGTGGGCGGACGGCATTTTCTGCCTGTATAAACATGTGCTCCGCCTTATCTTTGGGACGGTTTGAAACCAGCATTGGTTTTTTTATTCCGTGTTTAATTGACAGCGTTCTTCCGCAGTTTTACGTGACATAGAAGTTCCGATTTGGCCTCGGATGGGATGCGGTTGCCTATAGCGGAGCAGTTATACTGCTGCAGGCCGCAGAGCCTGCACACTTTTTTAACGGTCCAATTAAATGCGGAGGATTTGATTTAAATGCCTCTTTCATCTATACAGGGCTTAAATATTCCATTTCCCCCGAAGGGGACACTCACACTAGAGAAGCTAAAGACGCTCTAACTTCGCTTACACGCTGTGAAGGCCCCAAGAAAGCACAGAAGATGATCACAGGAAGTCCGGTTCTCTAGAGCCGTGGTTCTCAACCCTTTTTTCAGTGATGCACCCCGTGTGAAATCTTTTTTCAGCCAAGTACCCCCCGAACCAACAAAAAATATTTTAGGTTGAAAAAAAGATGTAGGCCTAATACACAGCGTTGTGCCGTCAGTGTCTGATTTATTATAGAATACTGTATATAAAATGCAGTTTATTAACTTACACTTATATTTGATTGACTATTTATGAAATAATTAAAGGATTTTTGAATGGATGATCATTTTAAATAGATTTTTTTAAATCTCACGTACCCCTTGGAGTGTCTTCACGCACCCCCATTTTGAGAGCAGCAACGTATGTCAAGTCACCCCAGTGTTAGCACACGAGCACGCCGACTCGCTCGCTATGCCTGCAGCGTATCATTTCAGAAAACACGATCAAAAACGACTTCTAATAACTTCAAATGATCCGTTTCGGACATAAAAGTGTCTTAATGCATTCACACAAAAACAGCCTAATGGGCCATTTTGAAATGGAGTCTAACAGACTGTACTGCATCGGTTGTGTTGTTGTTACGGGTCACGCTGCAGAACATGACCTTTGGACGACCACGGAAAAAGTTTCCCGAATGCTTTTGGACAATCCTCTGGGACTTTTCTGGGTCGAGCTCCCCCCCCGCTCCGATGTTAATTCCCCCGTTGCAGCTCCGTGCAGTCGGTGCCTGAACCGGAGCGACTTTCCAGTGATCCACATTTATGTCGAGTCTGTGCCAGGTCCGACGGCGCAGTCAGCCAGCTGTGGCTGTTTGGGTTGTGTGTGCTGGGACCGTGTTTATAAAACGCTCATGTGCCCCCCCCCCCCCCCCCCCTCACACAGCAAGTCCTATAGATAGTCTAAAGCATGATGTTCATGCTTTAGACTATTTTTAGTTTTTTTTATGGCTTCAAGATTTATTTCTCTGACCGGAGGCAGTTGTTATTCATCTCACCCTTCATATGGGTCACCACCACTATTATGGAAATGTAGAAATCATTGCTGAGTAAAGCAGATACTATCTTAAAACTGTAAAGGATAAACTTAAAGTTTTATTTAAAAAAAAGTTGTACACATTGTACGTACACAAGGGTACTCAGACAAAAAACATAACAAAATAAAAATGTAATTAGATAAATAATACAAAAATACAAATACAAAAGAATATATATATATAAATACGGGTAGACATGCAAAAACCTGCATACATATTAACATATATATGCACATACCTGCATACCCTAATACATACACACACATAAATACTCTTAATGTACCCCCCTATGGAGGACTTAAAATGACTTAAGTATAAATAAATAAATGCATGAATAAATACAAGAATAAATAAATGTATAAATAAATACAGGAATAAATAAATAAATGTATAAATAAATAAATAAATACAAGAATAAATGTATAAATACAGAAATTAATAAATATAAGTTATAACTCAACAGGACATCATTAGATAAATGTATTTCTACATTTCTGTATTTATTTATTTATTTATACATTTATTTAAGCATTTATTTATTTATTTATACATTTATTTAAACATTTATTTATTTATTCCAATATTTATTTATGCATTTATTTATTTATACTTAAGTCATTTTGAGTCCTCCATACCCCCCATCCACTGTTGGTGACGCCCACCCCCCACCCTACTCATAGATTTATTAATTATTAACACATATATTTCTTTTTAATACACGCATGAATTGCCGGCTGGCTGTAGATTCAAGCCCACCACCTATGGAATGTGTTGTTCTGTCCCTCCACCGACTGAGGAGTGAACCAGTCTAGTGATGGTGTTTTTTAGACGTTGGACGTGAGCGTATCTCTGCAGCCCGGCGGGGAGGTCAAAGTCTAGCGTTGGTTAATATTTGAGCGAGGCGGCTGCAGCGATGCGTGACAGACGGGTCGAAACATTTCAACACACGAAGAATACGGCGACCCACCGCAGAGACACGACCACACACACAGCGTTGCTTTTGATTTGGCACTTACAAGAAAAAATCATTTAAATAATTATAATGAATGTTCTGAAAGACAATGGATCATTAAATCTCTATTTACTGCTCATTATGGAGTAGACGATGTAGTTTCTATTATACACGGGGCAGTGGAAGAACAGAGACATGGCAAGAAGATGAATTTGCAAGAAAAAGTCTGCTGAGATGCATTGAATTTTATTAAAGTATCAAAAGTCAAATATCATTTTTAAGATGTGCATCGTCGGATGAGGAAACACTTGTTTGTGTCATTCTGGAGGCCACGAGGCCTCGCAATGCATTCTGGTTCTTGTAGGATGTTCCTCTGGTTTCGACAGTCAGTCCATCAAAGAACTTCGAACACTTTCACATGCCCTAGATTTAAAAAATGACTCTTTAAACTTGAAGATGGAGCTAATTTAATCACTTTAAGTTGTACATTCTGTATCATTTGTAAGATAAAAATTCAATATTTCCGACTGAAATAAAACTTAACAATACCTCAAAACTGTACTTTATTACCTTCGCATTGAAAATGCGGAAGGTTATGTTTTGATCGCCGTGTATTTATTTACTTATTTGTATGCGGGTTACTCGCATAACTCAAAAAGTATTAAACCAAATCGCATGAAATTTGGTGGGATGATTGGTTATTATCCGGGGACCATTTGATTAGATTTTGGGATCGATCGGGTCAAAGGTCAAGGTCATGACAAGGTCAAAATCTTCTTTTTACCATAGCACGGTCAATTTATATCCAATTGGCATGCAACTAATGCCAAAATGTTCATAATTCAATGCCCAATCTTATGATATGAGAAGGTATGTGCTCTACCGAGTGCCCGTTCTAGTTTTACTTGCGTTAATGTACTGACCAATAGTAAAATGTCATGCGAGGGAGCATCAGAGGCTGATCCGCGTTAAGCCCCGGAGCTTAAATCCCTCTGACGCTCATTAATGCTCTCGCTGTGGAACCACACCGGGCCTGTGTCCCGTCCTGAGTTCGACCAGGAGGGGAGGGGGAGCTTCTCTTCCCTCATCTTCCTCTTCATCCTCTTTCATTTCTTACTCAACCAATGCCACTCATCCTCGGCCCCCCTCTCGGCCTCCTCATCCCCTCCGCACGTGATATAAAGACAGCAACATGAACTCACATCATTTAGGTCAACAAAGCGTTTGATGTGGAACTTAACTTAAAGTACACTCACATTTATAATATGTCTGACCTTCTGTGACATATCTTCTCCTTCATTTTGTCCTGGAGATCTTTCTAGAATACACTTCTGGAAGAGAAAAGCAGGTTATATATTGCAGGCATGTTGGTTATTGCATTTATAACACCTCTTATTTCTAACAGCACTCTCGGGCCCCAAAGTGCAGTTTAAAAAAAGAGGCGGTTTTGTGGTCAGCTGAGCTCGGAAACAAGACCGGGAACACACGGAAGTGGTTATCCATCCCTCCGCTTACTATATCCGCTTGTCCTCGAGGGTCGCAGACAAGCGTGCAATTTGGACTCCTTTTTCCCGGCAACAAAGCAGTCATTGCAGTAATTTGATGTTACTCAGCGCCTCGATGACTCAATCGTGTTTAGATGAGTAATGAGTCGACAAAACAGAACCACAATATTCTAAAAATGGTTGCCATGTGTGTGCGAGCCTCGCTTCTCGCCACTTCAAACGGGGATGTTCTGGGTCGGACGCCGCGTTGCGCAAGAGGCAAAGTTCACATCTCATCATGAGGAATGAGTAACAGAACGAAAGCGTCGAGGATGATCGGCAGAGTTAAAGCTGAACTGTTGATCATCTGAGGGGCAGATGTTGGCGGGCGTCTCGTTGTCTTTCTGCTTTATTTGAATGCTCACGGAGTTGGAACAAGAACACGACCGTTTAATTTCAGAGATTGAATGTCAATTAAAAGTGCGATTCACCACAGAATGTGTAAAAGTTATAGTGTTACGCATCGACACACATTGTGTGTATCTGAGTCCAACAATTCAATTCGGTTTCTTTTTTATAGCCCAAAATCACAAGTTACAAATTGGCTTTAGAGGGGCTTTACAATCTGTACACATACGATATCCCTGACCTTTGACCTCACATCGGATCAGGAAGAAAAAAACCTTTCACAGGGAAAAAAAGAGAGCAGCAGAGGAGGATCCGTCTCCAGGATGGACAGAAGCAACAGATGTCATGTGGACAGAGTTACAACACATTCAATGAATATGACATAAATGTATGAATAATGAGTAGTGGGCATGGACTACGATCCAGACCTCCACAAACCATGAAACAGGAGGAAGAGAGGAGAGAGAGAGGGTGGGGGGGGGAGGCAGGAGGACGGCCCACCAGGCAGGACAATGAGGCAGGAGGCACAGAGAAGGAGGCAGGGCATTGGGAAGGAAGCCAGGTCCAGGCTCAGGGCTGGATGCAGGAAGCAGGGGTAAGGGGTCAAGGTGGGCAGCACCAGCATCAGACCCAGCTAGGTCCAATGGACCCTACGAGACGTGAAGTCACAAAGACTCCATGGAGGAAGCAGAGTTAATAATGTGCAATGGAGAGATACAAATTCATCCATAAGTTTGATGGTCTCCTCTGGTTTGATCGATAGATATCATTGAGTATCATCTGCATAACAATGAGAGTTTATTGATTCGTTCCTGATAATATTGCCCAAAGGAAGCATGTATAAGGTAAATAAAATTGGCCCAAGCACAGAACCTTGTGGAACTCCGTGACTAACGATGGTGGTTATCGAGGCGTCATCGTTTACAAATACAAACTGAGATCGATCTGATAAATAGGATTAAACCAATTTAGTGCGGTGCCTGAAATCGACTGCTCCAGTCTCTGTAATAGGATGTCATGGTCAATGGTGTCGAACGCAGCACTAAGGTCTAACAAGACCAGGACAGAGATGAGTCCTCTATCAGCACTAAGGTCTAACAAGACCAGTACAGAGATGAGTCCTCTATCAGGACTAAGGTCTAACAAGACCAGTACAGAGATGAGTCCTCTATCAGCACTAAGGTCTAACAAGACCAGTACAGAGATGAGTCCTCTATCAGGACTAAGGTCTAACAAGACCAGTACAGAGAGGAGTCCTCTATCAGATGCAATCAGAAGATCATTTGTCATTTTAATTTAAAATAAACTATTATGATGTAGAAAGTCACACAACTGATTTGCGACTACGTTCTCACAGATCTAAGAGAGGAAGGGAAGGTTAGAGTTCGGTCATTCAAGTCAATAAACATTTAAAAAGTAGATTATCTTTTTAAATGGTGCAACGATAACTCGTCTCTGCGAGCTGTAATCTATATTTACATTTCCGTTCGCTTATTTCGTTCTAGTCAGACGTAGGTCCAGCCGATAATGAATAAAATAAAAAGCCTTAATGTGTTCACGTCTGCAGCTCCTCGAGTGCACGCCTTATAAAACAAACTGCGATATGTATAACTGTCTGTTTAAAGACTCAAATGAAGTCCTTGCAATGTGCAGTGACTGTGATGACCCAGCACCATCCTGTATATACACTTTAGTACACCCACCATTTAGCAGCCTTGCACAGAAACCACAATATCATGCAGTCATACATCATCATCCTCTCATTTCCCCGTAACTGCACAGGCCTCGGAGAAGGTTTTAATCCACGTGCTCCTTGTTTCTTTTTGCCACACAGGGAGTTTTGAAAGAAAAGCTTTTCAAGTCCCATAATCTATTTAAAAACCGGGCATTTCATCACGGCCGCGGGCGATTCAGTCATAATCCAGTGTTTATTTATTTGACATGTCGCAACACCGAGCATTTCCACGAATCCTATAAATAATATTGGGTTCTCGGTGTTCCACACTGTTTACCAACTCCGTGTTGTGTACTTGAGCATTCGCTCGGCCACACAAAAACACACACACACACACACACACACACGCCACCCACCAAGACAAACACACTTTTACTTGTCTTAATGTTGCGTCACGTGTACAACGATGTCAACGCGGTGAAATGTGCCACACGACGGACAGGTCGGGTACAGGGCACGCGTGACATTTGAGCGGTTGCGTAACCGTCGAGGATGTTTTCACTGCTGATCCGTTACTCCGAGGAACACTTCGACAACAGGATTACTGCAGCTTTAATGTGCAACGCCGGCAATGGGGAATAACAGCGGCTCAAACTAGAGTCGCGCGGCAAAAGAGGAAGTAAAGAACTCAGAAAGGGTAAAAAAATAAAATAACAAATAAAAAGTTAAAGCGCTGTAGCAGAAGGATTTGAACCCTCGCCTACACGAGGTCGCTCGCCTCGCCCCGTGTGCGTGATGGGCCTGTGGCTGAGGGCTGGAGCTCGGCGCGAAGCCATAAGTTGCAACATGAGATATGAGAGCTGGGCTGGAGCGCTGGCTTCCCACCAAGTCACAGAATGTACTTGAGCAAATTCCAGCAACAAGAGTTAATACAGGCCAGAGTGGATTTATCGAGCCGCGTCTCGGGAGTGCGTGTGTGTACAAGAACAAGCGATCCTCCCACCGCCGATTCCAACGTCTCGACTTCTTTATTTAGAAGATTCACTTTTCTTCCTGCGGTTGTCTAAAATTACCACAAACTCCTTCAAGACTCATCGAAGAGGACAAGTGGATGTTTTAAGAGTTGTTTTTACCACCGCTACGGAACATAGCGTCAACATTGTTGGTCCAGAATGAAATACAATATATTAACATCTATTAGCTTGATTGCCATGGAATTTGGGATAAACATTCATGGTACCCAGAGGATGAATCTTAATTCCTTTTGGCGGTTCCCTTCTTTTCCCATTCAGTGGGACCGGCATGTTAAAATAGCAACTTATACAATAATTCATCTTTAACATAGATTTGGACACATTTTATTCATGGTCCCCAGACGAGGGTTTTAAAGACGTTTCCTCTAAAACGTTCGCTCTCGTGAAAATCTTCTGCAAATTTGGACATCAAGATTTTTCTCTCGTCCCACTCTCAAGTTAAGAATTTTGGTTTACAGTTAAATATTTTGACAATCCGGGACATTTAGTAGACATTCATGGTCCCCAGAGGATGAACTCAATTACTTTGGTGATCCCTTCTAGAGCCACCAGCATGTCAACATAGCAACGTACACAATTAAACATCTCTACATTTACACATGACAGGTTTATTCATGGTCCCCAGAGGATGATTTATAGTGACTGATGATCCCTAAACGTTTTCTATACAGATGTTTGATGTTGGCTTTGTGAAATATACACAATTGTGGGAATGCGTTGACATTTGGGACATACTGTACATTCATGGTGTTTAGAGGATGATCCCTTGGGACTTTGGTGGTTCCCGAAAGCTTTTTCTTGAAGTTAATATTTTAAGGTTTATAGTAATATAGCAGATCCACCAGCATGTCAACATAGTAACCTATAAGGTACATAACCTACAACATAGATTGAGACACATTGCAGTTCCCATGACGATGATTAGGACAATGTGTACAGACATTCATGGTTTTCAGAGGATGATCCCTTGTGACTTTGGAAGTGCCCTGTAGCGTTTTCTCTCACCCCACATTGAACGGAGTATGTTCGATATAGAGTTACATAGTATGAGGACATTTGGTAAAGACAGTCATGGTACCCAGAGGATGAATCCTACCAACTTTGGTGATGCCATCTCTTTTCATAGGGCCACCAGCAGGTCCACGTGTTCATGTACACGCTATAATATTCCAACAATTGTCTGTAAAGGAATTCAGATTGTCATGATTGGTGCAGAATTTATTGTTACCCAAAAGGTGAATTGTTATATCTTTTGTGATCTCTTAACTTCTCATGTAGCGCCACCACCAGATACAAATTTGGGTTCATCCATCAATGAAATACCTAAAAAAAATTATATCAATCCCATATGTTCAGGAGCAAACATTAGCAGGGTAAGCTCACATTAACATGGTTAAGAGTAAACCTGCAGAACATCAGATATACCCCCTTTGCTTGGTTTATATCTACAATGTGCATATGTGTGTGTGTGTAAACACACACACCCGATTGATAACGATGCACACAGTTGGCCACATCATTAGTATTGATCAGTCTTTCTAAAAATGGATGAGCCACCAGTCGGCCTCCACTCAGATGGACCCAGAAGATACACTTTATTATCCTCTCCATCTATTATCTCTGCATGTCATACCATTTGTTTTATGTATGAAGTGAAATTAAAAGGGGGATGAATGCTGTTCAAGAGGAGGACACATGGGACCTTGATCCACAGCAGACTCCCACTAATGAAAGAGAGAGTTTGGTTTACCTCTCTTCTAAAACACAATACAGGCATAAAGGGAAGTGTTATCGCTATTTTAATGACAATAAATCACGATGTTCTTTCTGTGCCGACGCCCCCGAACGGCTAACGACATCTCTAAAGCACTAAGTGGATTTTCTCCCCCCCCCCCGCCCCCCCCATTCTTTCTCCCATTCAATATTTGTGCTGAGTAATCAGTCTGTGTGGCCCCTGATCCATCTGTCATTAATACTGTAATCCCAGGTATTGAACATCATCGGGGACTTCTGTCTTTATCTGCTCAAACCAAACTTATTGCCATCCATTGAGTTTTCCAGGAAGCCCCTTTGATGAGTCAGATTCATTATTACAGAAATGTAAATTATATCCCATAAATAAATAAAAATTTACTTTAAAATACAGATACATTTCCATGTTCTGTTTGGATGTGACTAGTAATCATTATACAAATATATAATCTATATGCTTTCAGATCTTGGAGGTTATTATTGTCCTCAGTATCTCTCGTGAATGTTTGAGGACCTATTTGAGCCGCATCACACGGGTGGAAGGATACTGCCCTCTGCTGGTGTTACCCTGCACCCCCATGGATATTATGTTGGCATATATATGAGCATATCTTTAATATGTGTCATCTATTGGCCCTCTGGATCTTCTAGGACTCTCATGTAGAGTCCAACGTGGAACTGAAACTCGGAGACGATGGCGTTGTTATCAAGAGCTTGTTCTACAACTGACATTTATGCAATGTTCAAGGAAATTAGCCAAGTAAATACATTTAATCCAGACGAAGAAAGTTTAGAAAAATTATATCTATATATATATACACTACCGTTCAAAAGTTTGGGGTCATCCAGACAATGTTGTGTCTTCCATGAAAACTCACTTTTATTTATCAAATGAATTGAAAATTGAATAGAAAATATAGTCAAGACATTGACAAGGTTAGAAATAATGATTAATATTTGAAGTATTAATTTTGTTCTTCAAACTTCAAGCTCAAAGGAAGGCCAGTTGTATAGCTTATATCACCAGCATAACTGTTTTCAGCTGTGCTAACATAATTGCACAAGGGTTTTCTAATCAGACATTAGTCTTCTAAGGCGATTATCAAACACAATGTACCATTAGAACACTGGAGTGACCGTTGATGGAAATGGGCCTCTATACACCTATGGAGATATTTCATTAGAAACCAGACGTTTCCACCTAGAATAGTCATTTACCACATTAACAATATAGTGTGTATTTTTGATTAATGTTATCTTTATTGAAAAAACAGTGCTTTTCTTTGAAAAATAAAGACATTTCTAAGTGACCCCAAACTTTTGAACGGTAGTGTATATATATATATATATATATATACACACACACATACATATATATGTATATATTAGGGCTGTCAGCGTTAACGCGTTAATCTATGCGATTAATTTGGCTGCGATTAACGCACTAAAATATTTTAACGCAATTAACGCAACTTTGTTTACTTCCGGTGTCGTTGAAGTTGTTGCACTCCTCTGAGTGTCAAACCGCGGCAGTCCGCCTCCTTCCTCCCGTCTGCTCCTCGATATTCACAGAGAAACAGAGGGCGACGTGTCGGTGACAGCCCTCGTATATATACATTATATATATATATATATATATATATTTGCATGGGGGGGGGATCTAAAATGAAGAAATAAAGAAATAATACAAATTAAATATATATTTTATTTATTATTTTTTTCATAATATATATACAATAAAAGTATTTGCATTTTTTTTTTAAAGTTAAAAAACAGTGTTCAGCCTCAGTTGTCTTACTCAGTGGAGCCCGTACTGCTCTCGAGAGGCTTCTTTAAACCCTCGGCTCGCACTCGACCTGCAATTCCACCACATGCGCTGTAGGGGCCAATCTGCCCCCTGGAGGCCAATGTCGCCGCTGCACGCTCCCTATAGCCATGCTCGCAGGTAGGGCTCGGGCTCCGATGCCGTTGCCTGAGCTGGATACCTCCCGTGGGTATGTACAGGCCCTCCTGAGCAGCGACAAACTGAAACCCTGGCTGAACTACAATATGACAATGTGTTCCAGGGCTATTTATAGTACTGCAATCAATCACCATTCTCAGTCACGGTGCAAATATTTTAAATTTTTTTTTGTTTGTGTTGATGTGTGTGATATATTACGGTGATATATATATACGGTCACTTCGCAGAAACCGTCCGCACATTTCCCAATGCTTTAGTTTGAAAGTTATTTGCTTTTTGATGTGGCTGAGTTGGCTACCCCGGAGCATTGTGGGTAATGGTAAGGTTCACTCGGATTAGGGCTTTGTACCGAAGTACTGTTAGGATGATTTGGACCTTTTTTGGTGTTACTTTAATTCCACCTGTACTGCAGCAGTGAAGAGAAATGAGTTGCAGTGCCGTTTCCAGCCACACCGACACGCCGTCGGACCGGTAGCTTCTGAAACGGCCGTGAACACCAACTGAAAATCCGCCATCTTGGATCCACGCGCCGCAGCTCCTGGCTGCCAAAGGACCTGATTACACATCGCTGTCTGTTCAATGCACGATGTATTGTAACGTCTCGGACGTTATGGCACTGATGACACGGAGACGGGACGACGTTATTAATCCTCACTTTATTGGGCATCCACCAACACAGACGCGTGCTCCTCTCAGCTCAGTAGCTCGAACGTCAACAACAACGCTTCCCGTCAACCACCCTTAACTTCCGTTTTCCGACAGGTTAACCCCGCCTCCCCTCTACTCCGCCAATCACAGGCACGCCCCCTCGACCAGCATGCACGGTGCCACACTGTGATTGACAGCCACTTCACAGGGTCGCTACAGTATTATAATTTTTTATTAGACATGATATATAATAATTCATATATTATATGTCACCCAATGTTTATGTAGTATACTGTTATTAGATATAGTATATATAATACATATATTATTACATATATATTATTATTTTTATTTTTAAAATGTATATATGTTAACGCGTTAAGCTATGCGATTAATTTGGCCGCGATTAACGCAACTTTGTTTACTTCCGGTGTGCGTTGAAGTTGTTGCACTCTGTTGAGTGTCAAACCGCGGCAGTCCGCCTCCTTCCTCCCGTCTGCTCCTCGATATTCACAGAGAAACAGAGGGCGACGTGTCGGTGACGCGGGGCCGAAGGTGCAGGTGACTTTTTTCTTTGCTCCGCTCGATGCGCGCGCAGACGCGCCGGCATGGAGCTCTGAGGCGCTGGACGGAGAGCCGAGACGTGTGAACGACACGTGGAGACAGAATGACATGCTGCTGTAGAGACGATCAACAACAGACGTTTAGTTTAATAAAAGAACAAAGACGTCTTTAAGGAAAGAACCTTACATTACTTCTGCTGTAATCTGGCGCTATATAGAACATTTCAGGGGGGCGGGGCCTCACCCTGATAGAATGGTGGGGGAAACACTGGGATGTGTCACATGCAAAAGCCTTTAAAAGGTGAATTTACATTTTTGTGTACAATCGAGAACATGAGCCCAGACTCCAGAGGGTTAACATTACATATTTGTCAGTTTACCAAGGCCACTTGTTCTGCTGCTGTTCAATGTTAAAGATGACAGGACCAATGGGGTTTCAAATACACCTTTGTTTACAAATCTGATGTTTCACTGAAGAAACAATTTATCATCCACGATATTAAATACCTCGCTGGCACTTTATATGTAGGAGCCTCTTTGAAAACACAGCTCTGTGTGAAGTTTTGTCTTTAAAAAAAGAATACAATTAAACAAGTGTCTAAAATACACGCTGTCTGAAGTGATTAGAAGATTTATATGTTTTTATATTTATATAATTTATTTTATGTTATTATTGGAAACTGGATGAATTGGAAGTGTACCAATTATACACAGTCTAAATACTTTAGTTATACTTTTGCATATAATTAGTGCCAAGTTTCAAGAAACCATTTAGAATATGATTAGTATTATTCCATTCACCATTTTTTGCGCCTTATATAACGATGACATTTTTACTGTCAATCTATCAAGAGAGGATTGAAGAGATTAATTCATAATTCCATTTTATTTTCAGTGTTACGCAACATTAGAAGTATAAATATCTGTTTAAATATACAACATCTATGACATCCATAGAGCTTTTCCGTGGGCGAAATACAAAACTCAAAACACTTTTATTGCACATATTCTAAAAGACAAACCATCGTAAGCAAGTTCATCTAATACTAGTTCTGCACAGGAGGAAGAAAAGAACGAGAGAGGAAAAGGAAACTGAAAAGACGAGCAGAGAGAGGAGAACCTGACGTATGAAAAGACATCGATCGCAACACAAACAAATGTTCTGACGACACACCCTGCCGGCACGCTACGATAAACAACATCGGACACAGAACATAGATTTGGCAAATCGACAATATACAAAATATACATCCGTGATGCTTTGTAAACAAACATTGAATGTGCTTTGTCACCGGAGGAAAAAACAGAAACGCGTTCAATTTCTTCTTCATCTTCTCCTTCTCACCATTTGAACTGAATATTGGCAAAAACATTAAGGTGCATTTCTTTCTCTCACACTACATTAGCAATACACACGAACAACATCTAATGCAAAGTAAACATCGGATTCCTTTAAACGTTTTTAAAACCTCTGCGACCGACTTCGCGTGATTCCGCGGGGATGAAACGATGTTCTGTGTCGGACTCGTCGGAATGAGAGAACGGGGACGAGATTATCGTTTATACACGGCGGAGCCAAGACTGAGGGACAAGGTCATTCTCATTTAGAGTTTGTATTTCATCTACAGGATAGAAACAAGTGTGTGTGTGTGTGTGTGTGTGTGTGTTTCAGAAAGTGAATGAAAACCTATATGTGTAGTACCAAGTATTTAACGTGCGTGTTGGACATGACCGATGCGCATGAAATCAGCTTCTGCTCGACATGAAGTATCATTTGAAACATCGAAACACACACACACACACACACACACAGGACATCTTTTGAAACCCCCGACCGCGAAGCTCTCCCTGTATTCGTCATCGGATCTCAACAACGTGATCGGTCCGAATATCATTCTGGACGTAACCGGGGGCGACGACCGGAGCCTTCAGAGGCCAACTACCGGGCGTCCGGTTCGCCTCCTTAAATCGACACAACAATATTTCATTATTTTTACACTCTCGTCATCAACAATAAAGACATTCCCGGGAAACGCGGTCAGCGACTCACAGTTTCGTTATTTTAATGCTACATTTGTCATAAATAGCCCCGTTACCCCCCCCCCCCCCCCTCTCCGCAAGGTCATTCTGAAAGTCACAGACGCATCACTTCGGACCACGGAGGAATCCAGCTCTCAATATCGAGCGTACAAACAAACGACACTGAGATCTATACATGGAGGACAAACCGCAGTCATGTCAGCCCATGAATCCCAGTTTTAGTGTTTTCATATTTACACCATATTGCATACAAATCAAAAAGAACAACGACACGTATGTACAGACGTCAGAGGAATGTGAATACACACACACACACCTTGCTAAGAACTGCAAGTTGTCATTTCCCATCATTCTAAGGCCCCTTCACTAATTTGGGACGTTCCATTTTTTTTTGTTTCAGGACGTGGTGCGTTCCCCAAAAACCCGACGCACGAAGAATCTCCAGATAATCGATCGTGATCCGACTAAATAATATTAACCTGCGTGGTCGACCGCTTTTAAAAGACTCCCGGCCCCCGAGTCTACGAGCACGAGTGCAATTCATAATCATTCATATGGTACGGACGGATTCAGGTACAGTATGACACACACACACACACACACACACACACACACACACACACACACACACACACACACACACACACACACACACACACACACACACACACACACACACACACACACACACACACACACACACACACACACACACACACACACACACACACACACACACACACACACACACCTCTGTGAGGCTCCTCCCCCCGACACACTGATTGCACAAAGCAGAAACCAAAAAAGTCCAAACATTCAACCTGATGTGAAAAGTAAACTGAAATGTGCTTTCATATGAATGTGACCACACACACACACACACACACACCTACGCACACACACACACACACACAAACAAACACGCACATGATGATGATGTTTGCACAAATGGTTTTCTCATCCCACGTGTGGGTTCTCTTCTCCTCTTCTCCTCTTTACTTCTTGTTGCCGGAGCTTCGGGGCGCCTCCTTCTTCCTGTCGGCGGCGGGCGCTCTGGCCGCGGCGTCCCTCTTAGCGCTTCTCTGTGCCGCCGTGACCTCGGGGGCGCTCTCCTTCTTCTTCCTGTCGGCCGGCTCCCTCTTGCCGCACGCCGCCTGCTTGTCGGGCGTCCGGCCATCGGCTCGGACGCCTTCCCTGGAAGACGCCTTGACTGAACTCTCCCGCGCCGCGGCGCCGGACATCCGGCCCGGGGCGGCCTCGCCGCTCGCCGGTTCCCTTTTGGCCGCGGGTTTCGGCAGCACCGGCGGCGGCGTGCCGGGCGGCGAGGAGACGCCCGATGGCAGCTGGTGAGGCGCGGCGACTTCTTTTGGTCTGGAGCCTTGATGGCTCCTCGAGGCCGGCGCCCGGCCTCTGGGCGCCGGGTCTTTGTGATTGGCCTCTTGCTTGAGGACCGGCGACGGAGCGGCGGCCGACCTCAGAGCCGACGATTTAGGAGAGAGAGGTTTGGGCCCGCAGTCGTTTTCTTTCACCGCCGCGCCGCAGCTTCTGGGCGGAGTTTCTCTCCGCTTGGTATCGGCCGCGGTCGGAGAACGAGCCGGCTGGACCGGTTCCTCCCGCTTGGAAGGCGACGGGCCGTCGTTCCACCTGGGGTCGGGGGTCGTCTGAACGTTGGACGTCCAGAGCGCGGGTTCCGTCGGCGGATCTCTCTGCTGTGGATTGGGACTCCCCTTCGGAGCCGCGCCGGGAGCTTTCCCTTCCGGGCCTTTGGCCTCCGTCTTCACGGCGCCGGGCGGTCCGGGCGGCGGCGGCTCGGGCCTCCGCTTGCTTTTGGCCACCGGAACATTTTCGCTCGCGGCCGCCGGGGACGAACACTTGCGTTGTGCGCTCGCGGCCTCGTCCCCATCAGGCGGTTTGTCTTGTGCTTCTTCAGCCGGACACGTTTTCACCGGCTCTGAATCCTTCCGGTCGACTCCGCTCTTCGCCTTCGGCGACGCGGGTCCCTCCCTCTCTCCTGCGGCGACGGCGTCGCTCTTTCTATTCCAGTTCTGGGTCACATGACTCAACGAGGCGACCGCGTTTACTTTGGAGACGTCTCTCCTCTGCTCCACCCTCGGGTTTGCCTCCACCCGTGTGACCGCCACACACACTTTGCCCGCCGCTCCTCCGTCGGCCGGTTCCTCACCGACAGACCTCCGGGCGCAGTCCCCGCCGTCCCGTTTCAAACCGCAGCTTCTATCCGCATTCGAGGAGCAGATGTTCAACAGCTGCCGCGCCGAGAGCACGTTCTCCGGAACCGGCGCGGACAAAGAGCGGCTCTGTGCGCTCGCCTCGGACGCCGGGGTCGCGGCGCTCGAGCTCGGCCGCTGGACTCTCTCCAGACCGCCGTTTGCGCTCCGCTCCGGCGATGCCCCTCGCGGTGCTCTGGCAGCCGCGGCCTCCGAACCCGTGACTTCCTCCTGCTCCGCGTCGTCCTCCTGATCCTCGTTGCTCACTTCCCGTATGGAGGGTGTTTTCCCACAGGGGAAGTGGGAGCTGTGCCGAGGGCCTCTGTGCTCGTGAGCCGCCCGGCTCTCTTGTTTACCCGCGAAGCTCGACGCCTCCGCTTTGACGGTTTGAGCCTTCAGCGGTTCGCCGCGTCCGTCTTGTGTTTTCTCGCCGCTCGGGCTCATTCTCATCTCCGCGGCCGCGTCGTCCGACCGCTCTTTGGAGCCGACGATGCCGTTTAGAGGAGAGACCGCCTCGGGGCTTGTGGAACAGGTCAGGGGGCTCTTCGGCTCGTCTGCGGTTTTCACGTGGGGGACGGTCATCTGCCTCTCAGCGGGAGTCTGGAGCCAAATTGGAGGGTTTAAAGAAACGCCGTCGCTCGCGTTCTCCGCCGTCTTGGACAAGCAGCTTTCCGTTTTGGAAACTCGGGGCCCCGAGAGCAGCCCGATGTCCAGAGTGCCCTCCAGGGGTTTGAGCGAGGAGACGTGGCGTCCCTCGAGTTTATATTCGGACGACGTCTTGCGGAGCGGAGACTCCGCGGAGGAGATGAGCTGGAGCTTCTCCACCGCGCTCTCCCCCCTGCCACAGAAAAGCTTCGGGGACAGACCCTCGGGGCCGGAGTGGACGCCTCCCGGCCCCGCCTTCATGTGCTCGTGGCACAGGGCCGCGTCCAGCTGGAGGCTCTTGGACCGGGTGGAGCCGAAGTGCAGGTTCTCGTGGACGCCGGGGGACAAGCGGCACATGCAGTCTTCTCGCTCCTCGAACGACAGCCTCTTCCTGGTGAACTCCATGTTGGGGGCCTTGAAGTCCAGTCGGTCGGGCTTCACGTTGTCCTTCCCCGGCCAGCAGAGAGTCGCCCGGAGGCCTCCGTCACTTTCACAGCAGCCGCCGGGTGTTTCGCCGATGCCCTCGGAGGCCCGCGCGCTGAGCTTCTTGTACAGCACGTCTTTAAGGGTCGCGCTCGCAGCTTTGGCCTCCGGGGGGCCGGAGAGAAAACCGTCGTCGCCACACGAGGGCGACGGCGAGTCGGCTTCCCGCAGGGCGTCTTGCTTCTGCAGCGACTCCCTCCTCTCGGACCAGTCCTGCCTCTTTGCCACCATCTTGGACTTCAGCTTCTCCCTCTCCAGCTCCTCGGCGGAGTCCTGGCGGCCCGTCTTGCGGCCGACGGGCCTCTTCAGGCAGCCCTGCTCGACGGGGCGGACGCGGCTGAAGGCCAGCGACTCGCAGGCGGTTTCCTCCACACTTTGCAAGACGGCGTAGTCGCGCTCGCCGGGCCTCAGCTCCTCGTCCTGCACCTCCTCTTGGGTCACCTCCAGGCTGTGCTTCCTGGCACACAGGTGCTTCTTATCCCCCGCGTACGAGGGGGACAGCTTCTCCTCGGACTGCACGCGTTTTAGAAGGGGCGAGCGGGGAGGCTCGGCGCTTTTGGGGCGCACGATTTGGCGGACGATCGTGGGCGGGGAATGGATCTTGGCCGGGAAGGCTTGGCTCGTCTTGGAGATGGCAACGGGATGCCCGCCGAGAAGGGGGGAGGGGGAGCGCTGAGGAGACGTGGGCTGGGGGGTGGGCGAGGGCGTGCGAGCCAACGGAGAGAGGGGAATGCTGCCGGCGGACTTGCGGCGCCCCTGTCGGAGGCGTTGGCCCGGCAGTTTGGGCCCGAGGCCGTGGAGGGTGCTGGGACGTATGTGACCGGAGCCGGCGGGGGAGTTTGGGGCGCTGGAGCTGGGGGAGCTACTCTGGGACGAGTTGCCACCTGGAAGGACCGAGAGAAAAAGAAGATATCAGTCATTTAAAACGTGTGAAATAGAAACAAACAGTGCGATTCCTTCGGGCGAAATCTCCACCCGACTGGGTGAACTCTGGTGGGGGGCGGAAGGTGGCGGTAGGGGAACGAGGGGAGAGACTGTGGGTGGGGGAGCCGGGGAGACTCTCACCGGATGACAGAGACTGGTTGAGGGAGGAGAAACTGCGGCTGGTGTGCAGGAGAGGCGACGGCTGCATGGCGAAACGTCGGAAAAGGGAGCGGCGCCTGGGAAAAAACATTAGTTAAGGATTCATTTGCCTACTTTTAATAAAACAACACAACCACACAGACAGAGATGAGAACAATAACTCACAAAGTACATTAGATAGTTCTACTGTGCAATATAAAATTATACAACATTAGAGAAAAGTCTCATGTCACATTCTGGGTCTTTACCACAGATATTGATACAGGTATTATTTGCTTTATTGCTTTTGGCAGTGCAAATAGATTTTTCCGTAATAAAATAAAAAACATCTCACACTTTCTCATTTATACTCCTTTGAGATCCATTTTTTAAATATGAAATAACCCATTGTTCCTCAAGGCTCACATATTTAAAAACTAGCTTGGTGTAATTGGTGCAAATGTAAGGTTCAGTCTGAAGTCGGTACCTTTCTGGAGTCTTCTCCTTCTTGGGCTTCTTGCCACATCTCACCATCTTGCTCCGGTAGCTGTTCCTCCGGGCCGGGCCGGTTTTTATCGAGGTATTTTCAAACGGGGTTGTGGAGATGGCCACCTTACTGCCACTCTAAAAAGACAGAAAAAACAGAAGTTTGTTCTTGAAAACAGAAAAAAGTGTTTCAGGGTGTATGGGAAACAGGCATTTCTAATATTAATACTCTAACTAAATTGTAGTAGAGAACCGTAATAAACTCAATCCAGATAAAGTAAAAATTTATATTAAAAAGATACTGATACTGCGAGCAGTACAATTTTGTATAATTTGATAAGCTGTGTTTTTTCCCATTATTATTTGTAATTGGTTCTACAGCTAATTTAAATTCAGCAAATTAACAAATTAGAAAAAAAACATTTTCCTTTCAACATAAAAAATCTGATCCGTTTTCAGAAAACAAAATAATAAAATAAATGTATTATCTGCAGTTTAAAGATCAACATATGATATATATTGTCATTTACCTTGATCAGGAGCTCCACCACCTCAGTGTGGACGAGACCGTGGACGGATTCTCCGTTCACGTGAGTGATGAGGTCTCCGGCGTTGAGTCCTGCGTTGTGTGCCGGCCCCCCGTCTTCTACATTCTGATGGACAGACACATAACAGACATTATATATTGATGCTATGGTCTGTTTAGCTTGTTCAGGAAGTTTACGGTCCATAAACAAAAAGCTATTTTGCATCGCTACGTGCTCTTTTATGGGGGGAAACTCTAACTCTGGTAACTGGCAGCACTTTACAGAGTCTCACATGTTTATTCATCTTTTCTGGTTTCATAGAGAGCTCAGGAAGAGATAACAGATCATGAGCTTTATGAGTAGAGACCGCAACTAGACTTTTCTTTATCAGTAAAAAATAGTGACAAACGGAAAGAAGATTTCCTGCAGTACTATCAGGGGGATAGTTACAGGGAACATCCCCAGTCACATGGCCTACAGGACTGTCTCAGAAAATTAGAATATTGTGATAAAGTTCTTTATTTTCTGTAATGCAATTAAAAAAAACAAAAATGTCATGCATTCTGGATTCATTACAAATCAACTGAAATATTGCAAGCCTTTTATTCTTTTAATATTTAATATTTTTTAATTGCATTACAGAAAATAAAGAACTTTATCACAATATTCTAATTTTCTGAGACAGTCCTGTATATTATCTTGGCGGCTGCAAATTGCTTCTTCAGACTTCTGACAACAAACAGCTGGATTCAACAGGAGTTCAGCTTTTTAATTCATGCTGACATCACACATCTCCGACCATAAAGCCTCGCATCTCGCCTGCTTCGCTTTCAGTGAGCCGGACCCGAATCCCCTTGGAAGCGCTAGGAAAGCTTCTCCTCCAAATCAACCACACTCCATGCTGTTCACACATGCTCATCATGGATCACCGGCTGAGGAAGTCCTTCCTTACCCAGACCATGTGGTAGACCGTGTAGATGTCGCCGTCACACGCGTACACCCGGATGGCCCTCAGCGTGAAGCCGAACTTCTTCCCCGAGCTGTGGATGACGACGGGCTGCCGCGGGGCGGCGTTGCAGAGGGAGGAGTCTCGGCTCGGAGAGGAGTCTCTCGAGGACGGGTCCGAGGAGAGGGAGTGCGGGGAGAGAGGGCTGGCCAGCGGAGACGCCCCGAACACATCTGGAAGGACGACAGACGATCACCAACCTGAGCGGATGCTTTCATATTATCATTCAGACTTTAGCAGCGTGGTGTTGTCTGCTCCCGCCGTGGGGGAAACTCATGTGATTCTCCCTCCCGCCCAGCAGTGAAGACGTCTCCTGCCCCAGCCTGTGACTCTCCTCAGCTCACCTTCGCCTACCTGCCCACAGCTCTGTTGAAATTGAAACTCACAGAAGGTGTCACGCTGGGCCAATTTCACAGAGATCTCTCCTGTGGACTTTCATCTCTTCCCCTTTTATTTGGACAACAAGTGCGCCGCTCTTATTGTAGTTCGGGGCACGCCGTTGCTCCGATATATTTCTGAAAACGGTTGTGTTTTTGAGTGTGCTTGTGTGTCAATGTGCGTCCCTCATCTTACCCGTGGGGATCGTGAGGGAAAGGGCACCGGTGGAGACAGACTTTTGGACTTTCAGCGCCACGGCGCCGGTCTTCTCTGCAGCGCTCTCCGGCCTCAGGGAGTTGGTCTGGGCGCTCCGGTCTGCGGAGGTGAGACCGGTGCTGTCGGGGCTCTGCACCTCGTCACCTCTGGGTGTCAACTGGTCCAGATGTTCTGAGAAACTTCCTAATTATTGGAATAAGATGAGCACGGAGTGAGGCACAGCACTACGCTGGGCAAATGCTGACATTATCAAAGCGTCCTAATTTGCCTTAATTGTTTTTATATGTGTAAAATACAAAAATTATGTGGCTTGATTTAACAGGTGTCTGGAAAACATCTTTAAAAACATAAAAGAGATACTTCTGAATAGCAAGAACAACTGAAAACAGGAACTATGAATAAATAAGGGGGAAATAGAAATGATTTCCTGAGTTTTGTAATTGAATTGTATTACTTGTAAATTCACGTTGGATGCTTTTCTACAAGAAGACATACATTTTTCTGGATAAGATTGCAGACTAGAACTTGAGAGAGGTATCAATCTTCTCATCTATCTCTCTGCGAGAAAGCAAATTAGAATATTTACCAAAATGTCAAACTATTCGTTCAACCATTCCAGGGCTGTCAAACAAGTAGCTTGCAGCTTAAAAACTACAAGTTATTAGGATAAACCTCATCATCTGTACTTAATAAGCTTGGATACCGTAGCTTAATGCCAGGGACTTGACAACGTATTAAATAAAGATACCAAAGCACATTTCTTATAAAGTTGTACACTGTGAAACTGGAGTGGTTTCCCACCAGAGAGCGTGGCTCCGCTGTGCGTGCTGCCTGGAGTCGTAGCGTCGGGCTCGTCCAGCAGGAGCTCCCCTGTGGAGAAGGAGGTCTTGCTGGGGGTACCGAGGCCGGAGGTCTCGTCTCCTTCGCTCTCTGCCGAGATGGCAAACTTTGGCAACAAGTTGGAGCGCTGGCCTTGGTTAGCTCTATCGGAGTCTGACGAGTGGGACAGAGAGGGCCTGGTGGAGGAAGAGGAGAGACTCTCATGAGGGATTATTGGAGGATTTTTACACTTTGACTTAAAGAGACAGTTTGGATTTTTTGTTGTTGATGTGGGGTTGTATGAGTTACTTATCTAAAGTATAGATACGCAATGTACTGCTGTTGATTGGGGGAGCAACCATCATATATATTTTTTATCTTGTATGCTTTCGCAGAAAGGCACCAGACTCCACACAAATCTAATAAATATATATACAGGACTGTCTCAGAAAATTAGAATATTGTGATGAAGTTCTTTATTTTCTGTAATGCAATTAAAAAAACAAAAATGTCATGCATTCTGGATTCATTACAAATCAACTGAAATATTGCAAGCCTTTTATTCTTTTAATATTGCTGATTATGGCTTACAGCTTAAGAAAACTCAAATATCCTATCTCTAAATATTAGAATATCATGAAAAAGTATACTAGTAGGGTATTAAACAAATCACTTGAATTGTCTAATTAACTCGAAACACCTGCAAGGGTTTCCTGAGCCTTGACAAACACTCAGCTGTTATAAATCTTTTTTTAACTTGGTCTGAGGAAATATTAAAATTTTATGAGATAGGATTTTAGAGTTTTCTTAAGCTGTAAGCCATAATCAGCAATATTAAAAGAATAAAAGGCTTGCAATATTTCAGTTGATTTGTAATGAATCCAGAATGCATGACATTTTTGTTTTTTTAATTGCATTACAGAAAATAAAGAACTTTATCACAATATTCTAATTTTCTGAGACAGTCCTGTATATATATATTTTAATATATATATATATTTTTACATTTATTACATTTTATATATAATATATCTACATTATAAATATATTTTTTATGTTTTATATATATATGAATATATAAAACATAAATACTATATACATTATATATTTTTTTATGTTTTATATAATTATATATATATCTATATAAAACTTAAAATATATATAAAGTATATATATTATATATAAAATGTCAAATATATATATATATATATATTTTAATATATATATATATACAATAGATATATATATTGTACCTTGCAGAACACTGGAGTTGCTGGTTCACCGCTGCCTTGGTATGTTAGTTAGTTAGTGTTATTGTGTGACTTTAGTGAAATTAAACTAACCAAAGTAACAGAATAACACCAACGACCGGCTGGAGCAGCGGTAAACCAGTATCTACTGTGTAAAATGTCTTTTTACAATGGGGTCTGGTGGCTTTGAGGAACACAGAGACAAGTGCTTCAGTTCCCCCTGAGAAACATCAACAGTATACAGGACTGTCTCAGAAAATTAGAATATTGTGATAAAGTTCTTTATTTTCTGTAATGCAATTAAAAAAACAAAAATGTCATGCATTCTGGATTCATTACAAATCAACTGAAATATTGCAAGCCTTTATTCTTTTAATATTTAATATTTTTTAATTGCATTACAGAAAAGAAAGAACTTTATCACAATATTCTAATTTTCTGAGACAGTCCTGTATAGATGTATGCCGGCAAGATAAAGTGGTGAAAATATCCCAAATGTAGCATACCCTTCTCCCGAGATACATTTGTTCATGCATTTAAAACACGTGTTGCCGCTGCTCTCGTCCACAGGATTGCATATTGAGGGCAAAACCTCCTGTCTGAAAGATCCACATACTGCATCGCGTTTCCGTTCAGAGATTTAATGAACTGGAGTTTCAAGCATACATTTCAGCAAAGTCCGGCGTCCAGCTGAGCGAGTCCACCGTCAGCGGGCTCTCGCTCTTCTTCCCCTCAGTCTCTCCCTTCTCCTCCAGGTGCCCACGGGACAAATCCAGGCTGCTGTACACCTGACGACCACACGGAAAAAAACAACGGTTCACTCGAGTACACGCAGGCAAAACTATAACACACACACACACACACACACCGTCATGTTCAGAATAAGCTACAAAGATTGATTCATAAATGTAGCGTACTCTTCACAGACAATAAGGAATGCTAAATAAATCAGGCTCCTCCCCCTCCCCCCCCCCTTTTTATTACATTTACAATGAAGAGGAGACCAGAAACACTGGAGGCAAGGCAGACTCCATCATGTCTTACAAGCACAGAGGTTTAGGTGGAGCAGAAAAAAAAAAGATTCAGTGCATCAGCTCAACACTTCCTCCGAGACGCCCCCCCCCCCCCCCCCCCCCGCTGCTTTATTTCGAGACACTGTAATACTTTGTTTTGATGCAAGAGGGGAGCACACTGCAATGCAGCACAACAATCGCTCCCGGCTCGTTTGACTGTAAGAAGAAGAAAAGAAGAAGGAAAAAAAAGCGGAAAATATATGCAAAGCCGACATATTTAATACTGTCGGGGTGAAGGGACGTTGTGTTTTCTAGAGACACATTTCCATATGAAATACCTCGCCTCATGCTTTCTTTCCCGTGAGAAAAGGAGCAGGACGGGACAAGGGCAGAGACTCATTTACATCGCCAACATCTCCGGGCGGTAACGATGATGTATTTTGTGTCGGTGTCGAGAGATTCGAGGGGCGGAGCTTGAAAAGAAACGCACCTTGGAGAATCTGTGAGAACAAGAGTTGAACTGCCGCAGCTCCACGTTGAAGTCCTCGTCGTTCGTGTCCTCCTCCTCGGTCTCCAGGTGATGGTATCGCTCAGAGCGAGCTAGGGATGACGGGAGATGCAGAGTGGAGATGTTTTAGTTTTGGGGGGATTATGATTGCACTCAGTTTTGACAGGTTTATGATCAGTTTACACTCCCTTTATTAATTTACAGCTATATATTGGGGGTTTTTTGTCGTTTGTGCAACATTTTTTCGTTTTTATGAAAGATTATTTTAGTTTTTTGTTTTGACAGAATGTCCTCAGGTTTTTTAACATTTGCAAACAATTATGATTTCTAACTTTCTTTCTGCTGTTTTGGATAACCATGTTATGAGTTCAGATAGTAGAATAAGCTGCATCGCCCCAGGGGGGAAACTTTCCTTGGGAACGGTGCTATTATCCGTTGCTTTACATAAATAAAATAAAAAATGAAACCATCTTCAAACACATTTGACGTCGTGAATTTGAAATTGAATGTGTTTTGATCTGTACTTCATCACACGGACTCTTCCTCCTGGTTACAGAGGGTTGTATTCAGAGAAGGGTGTATGCTGACGGTCTGCAGAGCTTTGTGTTGCTTGATTCATGACACGGTTTATCTTCACAGACGTTTTCTTTTCTAAAACACGGCGCCATAGTTGACGCTTTGATGCCATAACTCACTGTCGAAGTAGCTGGTGTCGTCTTCGGACTCCAGCTGAGGGATGAACTCGGCCTTCTGCCTCAACAGGCTGTTCCAGTCCAGGTTGTGGAAAAACTGATGCTGCTTCACTTCGCCGGCTCCTCCTGCAGATGGAATAATTACAAATTTAAAAATCTGTTTGAACATGTTTGTAAGAACAAATGTACACATGACATCTACTGCTTCTGTCCATCCTGGAGAGGGATCCTCCTCTGTTCCTCTCCTGAAGGTTTCTTCCCTTTTTGTTTTTTCCCGTGAAAGTTTTTTTTCTATTTTTTGGGAGTTTTTCCTGATCCAATGAGAGGTCAAAGGTCAGGGATGTCGTATGTGTACAGATTGTAAAGCTCTCTGAGGCTAATTAGTAATTTGTGATATTGGGCTATACAAAATAAACTGACTTGAATTGAAATGTGAAAATAATTTGTGAAAAAACCCCGCTGACAACAAACGGCTCCGTGAGACAAAGGAGCTGAAGAAACGCTAACGCCATGTTTTCCTTTTACCCCCGAGTGGCCCTGAGGCAGAACTGATACCATAACCATAAATTATGCACGACAATTTCCTGCCTGTGACCTTTCGGGGAATAGCAAGGGACTTTGTGCACGGCAGCCTGGGAGATGTAGATGAACGAGGAGGTCCAGATGTCCCTAAAGCCTTGGTCCCAGGTCAGGGCCACTTTTCCGGCCTATGGATCGACAGGCTCTTAGAGCCTGATCATGCAGGGATATAGATTCATGGACTAGCAGGATAATAATTGCCACTGATCAAAGGGAAGAGGTCAAGAGGCCACAGGGATAAACTGCCCTTCTGTTGAATGACCTCATTTCCTTCCCCGGTGACTTGGAATTACGAGCCCTGCTGAAGGTGGCACTCAAGGTCACGTGATAATTTAATGGCCGGCCCCGCTGGGCCCGTCTGGTCCTAACCGAGTTACTGGCTGTCGCTCTTTGGCGTTTTGTACCTGCGCCCATCCTTTCCAGAGGATTCTGTCGGAGGAGCAAGGCGATGAGCTCTTGAGAATCAGGAGGCGGGGCCTCCTCTCCATCGGGCCAGTTGATCTCGTCTGGAAACACACAAAGCGGACGGTCAGCTCGAGTCAAAACGACTCCCGACATACAAGAAGCCCTGAAAGATGAATTGCTATTATATTAGTAGGCTGTGGTTTAGGAGTTGTAAATATAAAGCCATGTATCTACGTCAACAAAAGTCTCCATATACTGTAAGTTATCATAAGCCTGCAGCAAGGAGTTGTCGACCTCCACGCTCCATTGTGCATGGCTGTTTGTAAACTGACACATGTTCATAACAATAATAACCAATAATTAGCATTACAAGAATAAAAGTGACATATATTTGTGTTATTTCTATTGATTTAATTCTCTTGATGTTTACAGAGTGCTCTTTTCTTTTTAAATAGCTTCACCAGCGGATTGAGACAAAACAAGAGTAAGTTGTGAGGTGTAAGCATCATGTTGAACGAGACTATTTAAATATGCTTTAGCTTCGTGGATAAGCAATGAAAGGGGGAGCAAAGCCCGTCTGCTCCGTGCAGCATTTGTCCCCATTTTAAATAAAATTTGGGAGGGGAGCTATGAATATGTATGTGCGGCCCGAGGCCACGGTGGCATGCATTCAGTGTGTTCAGGCCCCTGTAATTAACAGTCACTCTCCGAGGCTCGGTACTATTTGATTGAGAGCATAGCAAATCGGTCATGGCAGGCCATTTATTTCCATGCCACAGTTCGAGGCCGTTATCCGACAATTCCTCTGAGCCGACAAGAAAAAAGCTTGTGTTTAAAAAAAAAAGATAGATTAAGATTTCCCCCGTGCGGCTGTCACCGTGAGACTAAGGGAGGAGGACAAAGTAGCATCATCAGAATTATTAAAACTTCACTTGGTGGTCTGAAGTCAAGCTAAATCCGCCTCCCGCCATCTGCTTTTTCTACCGGCCCTCGGGGGAAATCTCTGTCTCCAATAAATTGAGAAATATGCACGCCGGCTAATTCCATGTGGTCACTATGTAAATGTTTGATTCATAACTGAAAGAGATTTGGGAATTCCTCCTCGTGTGCGAAACAGAATCTAAAAGCCAGATGCTGTGAAACCTGCAGAAATGTGTCGAGTAGAATTATATACTTTATAAACTGGCATAAATAAATCAGCATCAGTTTATTTTCATCTTTAAATACAAACATCAGAGGCGGTTAATGTTTCCTCTTGAATAATTGATGTCCGAGAGAAATGTCATGCTTTGCATTATAATTAAAATACAACACGTTATCATGAAGAGGTGCATGTGGCGAAGCTGCAGCAAAAGGAAATATTGTCCTGACACTAATTAAACATTCATCGATGAGGACTGGTGCGGTGCTCATGTGATTTTACTTAATGCCAATAAATAATGCGATTAATTTAGCGGTTATTTTACCATCGTCTTTTATTTATTATTTAGTATTGGTCAAACCTCCCCGATTTCGTTTTTATAGTTGTTTTTCTTTCTGATTTTCTGATTATTTTTATTTTGTTATTTATTTATTCTTATTCATCTGTCTGCTGCTGTTTATGGAATGTGTTGTTGGATTTTCTATGATATATCAAAGAAACTATAAATCAAAACAAAAGTATGTATGGTTGGGAGAAATTAAAGGCTTCATTTATTATCCTAAATTAAGATTTAATTTGAAGAAAATCTTCAAACATCAATCAGAAAGGTTTGAGCAGCAGTCGTAAAACAATATTACCAACAAAAAAAACAGGCTTTTAAGAAATAGATGCAACACTGACCACTGATGACCTGTCCGAACAGCTCCTCCGGTGTGTCTCCGAAGAAAGGCACGCAGCCCACGAGGAACTCGTAGAGGATGATGCCCATCGCCCACCAGTCCACCGGTTTCCCGTAGCCTTGCCTCAGGATCACCTCGGGCGCGATGTACTCCGGGGTTCCACACACCTAGCGATCAAAAAACACCATCAACGCTCCACCAGGCGAGCTGAACACGCTTCATCCAACCCGTCACGTCAAATGAGACGTACCTGCTTATCAGAGAACTCCCTGGCGTCTTTCTCTATGTGTCCCTCGTACAGGTTGGTGGTCATGTTCATCAGCCCGACTTTGGACAACCCGAAATCTGTCAGCTTGATGTGTCCCATTGACGTGACCAGCAAACTGTGAGGAAGAGAACGGAAACATTACAATGAACGAATGTCATGAAAACAACAGTCAGCAGACCAGCAGGCACTTAAAGCTCTAGTTTAAACACTAGATGTCAACTACATTTAGTGGAATTATCTTATGAACCAATATTGTTACAATGTCTGCCTGTTCCGTTGGCTATATCTTAATATGCGATGTACAGTCACGCCAATGGGACATTTAGGTGTCACTCACACGGCTGCACAAGGGTGTGAATGCAGACTTAACCCTCCTGTTACCTTAGGGTCAATTTGACCCCATTCAATGTTTAACCCTCCTGTTACCTTTATATTTACTGACATATTTTACCCTTGGGGTCAATTTGACCCCAGCAATTAAAACCTCCAGAAAATTATTAGAATTAATATTGTTTTCCAAGTTTAAGTGTGAGGTACTTTATGTTTGTTTGTTGACTACCTAAATAGCCCTTTAAATATATAAAAATGTAGATATTTCTTATATGTTTGACAGTGAAAAACAGCCTGGGGTCAAATTGACCCCAAAGAACACCGACATTAAACATTGAATGGGGTCAAATTGACCCTAAAGGTAACAGGAGGGTTAAACATTGAATGGGGTCAAATTGACCCTAAGGTAACAGGAGGGTTAAGAGTGCACAAAGTAATTTTTGCATGCCGGAAAACCAAAACAATGATGGACGCGGTCCCCCTCCGCTGGCTCATCGCGACAGTACGAGCTACAGCATGCTGATTGTGGCTGCGGTGACATTCGGGGAAGGTCTCACTTGTCTGGTTTGAGGTCCCGGTGGACGATGCCGTAGTTGTGGAGATACTCCAGAGCCAGCACCGTCTCTGCGAAGTACATCCTGGCCATATCCAAGGGCAGGGGACCCATGTTCTTCAAAAGGGTGGCGCAGTCTCCACCTGTGGACATCAATGGAGGGATGTGAGGAACAGACACAGAGGAGACATTGTGTGCTTGCAGCTGCAGCACTATGCACTAAAATATACTTTTAATAAATATACTTTTTTTTTCTTCTAGTGGCTGACCTTCAACATACTCCATGACCATGCACAGGTGCCGCCGGGTCTCAAACGAGCAGTACATGGACACCACGAAAGGGTTCTCGGCAAAGGTGAGGATGTCTCTCTCCACGAAGGCCTGCTGGATCTGGTTCCTCAAAATCAGGTTCTGCTTGTTGATCTTTTTCATGGCAAAGCGTAGCTTCATTTCCTTGTGACGCACCAGATACACGGCTCTGTGGAATAAAAAGCAGGTGAGCTGGAGGACAGAAAGCGACCCACTCGCTCATAAGATCTGTTTTAATGGCCATCGTTGTGAATGTGGAGAGGAAAACCGAAGGGGAACGCGGGGGGGGAGATAACTGAAAACGGGGAAAGAAGAGGTGAGTTTGACCTGAAGTCGGAACAAACCATTCATCATCAGAGATTAGATGCTCAGATATAGATTAGGATGTACTTACCCATAGGCACCATTGCTGATGAGTTTTATCATCTCAAAGTCCAATTCACAGGGTTTACGCCGGGACCGCAGCGCTGCGCTGAGGCTCTGAGACTGAGGGCGAGAGGAGGAGACACGAATACTCGAGCAAATCAAAAAGATAACATCTGTACTTGGCTGGTGGAGATAGATGGAGCAATTCAATACAGGAAAAACAATTCCTGAGCGCTCACTGAGTCGTCCGTTTCTGGTGTTTCTGCGATGCCGCTGTCGCAGCTGGTCATCTGAGCGATTTCTACAAAAGAAATAAAGAGAAAAGCAGCAGTTTAAATATTTTAAATATAAATATATCACTTTACGCGAGGCCAACGAAGATGTTGAAACAAAAGTAATGTTATTTTTTTATTCTTAAACCGTTATTTAACCAGGTGAAAACTCATTGAGATTAAACATCTCTTTTTCGAGGGTGACCCGGACAACAACATATAAAACAGTTAAATGCTGAGAAATCAGAAAGCGTTAACAAAGAACACAACAACAACGAAGGCAGCAGTCTTTGGCGACCTATTAGGTTCGAGGCGCTGACTCCGAGATTATCTGAATTGAGAATAAATGGCCCATTTCGAAAATCACCACTCCAGAACATGTGCTCATTATAAACCACCTTGCATCTTTCACATTTCTTTCTTTTGTGGGTCTTCTGTGTGCGTTTGCGTGCCGCCATGCTAAAAGTCCATGTGTTTATTTTCACAGGGGGGTGTTTGTCTCGACCCCAGAGAGCCCGTAAACGCATTTTCAACCGCTATTTAACATCTGTTGTTCCTGGTGAGGTTTGCCGCGCAGACAGAGCTCGGGGCAAAGTGACGCCCGCGAGACCCTCGGGGGAAATGAACGGAGCGATTGGCTGATGAGGCAGCCAGCGTGGATCTGTATAAGGTCCGTGGGGAGGCCATTCCTTTCTAATTAGTCGTAATAGATGTTGTTTGTAACTGAATCTGGAGAGACGGAGGGCCATTAGAACGACGGTCTGTTCAGAGCAGGACATTAGTCAAGAGAAGCTTCGCCTTTTACTTCCTCTCATTCCTTTACAGCCTCGCCACAACAATTATCCATCATTCTTATATACCAAAACTATTATATAGTCCAGGTGATTTATGCGAGATGAGATACTTTTTATTTCACAAACACGAAAGAACAAAATGGAGAAAGATGATTTTCACCCACTGAAACACATTCCTGCATCTTTTACAATTTATTTCATTATGTTATAATATCATTGACAATATCCTGCTAAAATCTCTATTTTAGTTCTTATTTGGCACCAGGGGTTAATATTATTTATATACTTTATATTAAAGTACTTTATATTTTTTAGTTGATTTTTTTTGTATTTTTATTATTTAGTTATTGCTATATTAAAACATACAATAGTTTTTTGTTGCAACTTACTTTATATATTTTAGTTGTTTTTTAAATATTTTTATTATTAAGTTATTGCTATTCTATTCTACACTGGTGTTACTTCCTTTACGCTTAACAATTTTTACTTATATATTTTGTCTTTCTTCTGTAGTCTGCGATTAAACTCCGGCACCAGATTTACCTCGGAGATTAATAAAGCTCCATCTCGTCTGGTGGAAGGACCCCAGGTTTGTATTTTATCACCGCTGATGACGACCATCAAACTCGCCCTACCTTCCAGCGGATCCCTGGTGAGCCCCAGCTGGCTGATGATGTAACGAGGGATGTCCGTTTTGATGCCCTGGCCCTCTTTAGCGTGTCCTTCAGCCGCCTCCAACAGGTGGTAAAATTCCTCAGGGTCAAACTCCTGCAGACACACAGCAGCACGCTTCAGTTCACCAACAATGTTTAAGAAGGAGGTAAAGAACACACCCGTAGCCTTTGGACCAGGATGTGGGGTGTTTGTGGTTTTCCCTTGTGTTTAGGAGTCTCAGTGTGCAGTTGGAAGCGTTGATGATGTCAACGACAGGATGTCTAAAGGGATTAAGTGGCAGCTCTGCTGAAGGTAGAGAAATACAGATTTAGGCAGCTTTAAAACTGCCTGAGGCGGATTCTCGTACTTCTTTTCAAAGACAGTTAAGCCTTTAAACTGCCGAACACCTTGAGTAAAAAATGTCTTATTAAACTCAGAGGAAAAGCGTCAAACGTCATTCTTTTACATTTCTTCCTCATTGCTGTGACTTTACCAACCGCGGTTATCATGATCTGAACAGAAAAGAGCGGGAGGCAAATTATTGCCAGATTTCAAGTTATTTTCATGACTTTAAAAGTGAAATAGTTAGAATGCTCGAATAACAGGGGTAAAGGTATGGCATATCTTTCATAAACATACCAGACATTCCAGCAGTCGAGCGGGGCGGGCTATGATGATGAGGATCTTCTTCACCAGCAATCTGATGACGTTGACCTCCTCGCTTTCGGAGCGCTCTGTGGACTACAGATCAAGAGACACGGTTTCAGTTCTTCCCCCGCTATCGTGGACTGGGAGAGCGCCTCACGGTTCTCCTGTATCCCATCATGCTTGAGCTCGAAACATCGCATTTCCCCCCAAAAATAAATACCCGCTGATCTTTATAAAACCCAGAAGGTCCGCTGTATCTCTTAAGGGAAGCTGTGAGGGCAGAATTGACGAGCTCGGTTCTTGTGCACGGCCTGCAGCAGGTGATTAAAACACCTGCTGCAGAACATCGCTGGTATCCATCTGAGCATCAGTTAAATTGGTGACAAGAGGTCCCTGTGCAGAGCCCAAAAGATATTAAAAAGGCAATCCCCACTGCAGCCACCGCCTGCTGCCATCCGGCTAGAGATATTATATATATATATATATATATATATATATATATATAGATATAAATATTATATATATATATTATATAAAATATATATATTATATATATATATTTTATATATATATTCTTCCCTCGTGCTGAGCAACCGCTGCATCATTCACCCTCCACATGTGACACGTTGTTCGGGTTACAAACTGCATTTTATTGCACAACCCTGTTGTACAATAACCTTATAACGACGCTTATTTTTTCTTGAGGTTGTTTCAGAATCCTTAAAGACTCATCTGACCATCTGGAGGTGAAAATATTCCGTCTGTTGCGCCATATATAAAAAGATTTTAACTTGAGCCTCGGGTTTTTTCTGATCCAAGCAAAGTCGGTAGTCAAAAATGACAGGATTTTAAATCACAAAATGCGACAATATGGCACATTATATACTGTTGTAGTGTGTCTTATCCTGTACTGTTTGTTTTGGTTCTAGTACAGTGAATCAAATGGTGAAATGTATGTTTTAACTGTAAAAAAATATATATATATTGTACTTTTTTGCACTGAACAACAGACTAAATATTTTTTGTATCCAGATGGTTTGAAAAGTCTTGAAGAATTCTGGGAATACTTCAAACGCTAATGAATTTTCTCTCAGATGTACGGATCTAAAACATTTATAACACTGTTTTCAACGTCCTTTAAATGAGATTTTGTGTGATTTATGGAGACGCACCTCTTGAACGAGCCTCTCCAGCTTATCGGTGAGCTCGCAGAAGTAGCTGGAGGTGACGAGTCCCAGCCGGCTCTTCTCCAGACAGTCCCGGGCCAGCTCGATTATCTGGTGGTGGGCAAAGCCGAGCACGCCATCTGCCAACGGGAGGACGCTCTCTGGAGAGTTGCTCCGGATGATGTCCTGAATCCTTTCCTCCATCTGAGCCGTGGCCTGCGGGAAGAAGGGGATGGCGTCACTTTGGCATAACGTGCGAGGTGATTAATGGCCAGACATGTCGCCAACATATCGCGAGCCCTTACCTTGGGAAACCGCTCCTTGTAGACGTGGTTCATCATGATAATCTCATGGTCGTAACATAATGGAGATCTCCCAGGGCTGAAAGAGATATTTGACGGTCAGTACCCGGGCGGCACCGACGGGTGTGCATTACCCACACCTGCCGAGGTCAAATGTACCTGAGGCTGCGCGAGCGGGGTCGCATGGCCGTCGCTCGGCGGCACTCCTCCCCGGAGATGCTCTCAGTGCAGAAGTGCTTGGAGAGGAAGTGCAGTTCGTCGGGCGTGGGCTGGAAGGGCAGCTGGTGCAGCTTCTCCTGTGATGAACAGGATGACTGGAAATGAAAACACATATATATTCAACATGAAAAGAAAAGAAAGGGTTGTTTTTGTGTGTAAATAAACATAACAACAAAAAAATGATATGCGTCGGCAATTTTCCCCTCAAATAACTGCAATATTTTTATGGAAATTGTTTGACATTTTTGGGAAGTTGTCTTCTTGGAGTTCGATGAGAATATCAAAAAAGTAACATAAAAATAAACTACATCTTGTCATTTTTACATTTCAGTTTTTGTAAATATTAAACTAACAATTAAATAAAGTGTCAGTGAGCTTCAGAGATGCTACTGGTAAGTGGCTAGCTGTTTCCAGTCGTTATGCTAAGCTAAATTAGCCTGTAACTTAGCTTAGCATGAGAGTGGTAACACTCATTACATTACATCACGTCATTTAGCAGACGCTTTTATCCAAAGCGACTTACAATAAGTGCATCAACCGAGAGTACAAACTCAGAACAACAAGAATCCAGAAAGTAACATTTCTTCAAGATACGAAAACTACAAAAGTACCATAAAGTGCCAAGAAAGGCAAACTACAAATATCTACAAAAAACTCCATTAAGTCTAACTGAGGAAAAACAACAAATGTATTTTTTATTCCAAATTATCAAACTATAGCTTTAACATAATCTAAGTACCCATGTGTATTGAGGAAACATAGTGACACACGGGACAGATCAAAACTAAATAACCATCAATTGTACACAAATTAAAATACAATGATTATGGTATTCATCGTGTATTTAACCAATCCCAGCGTTGCACTGAACTAGGAGCTTTAGCTGAGACCAAATCCTGTGTCTAGACTTGCTGAAGGCTGAGAAACAAGGCCGTGTTTCCTTCGATAGCTGGTGTGAATAGCAGGAAATGTAAACAAAAACCCTTTTAATCCCCCGACTCTCAGTAACCCCTGTGAATGCTGGTGTGAGCTGGCGTGCATTGTATACACATGCGCTCTGTCTGCTTCCTATAAACATGTCAGAGGGAAGGAAACGGAGCGAAATCACAGCCAGACACAATAAGAGAGTGGTGAGCGTGTGGGCGTCTCGTTTACTCCAGAACAAATAGTGCACCTCATCATGCAGTGTTTCATGAAGAGTGAACAAATACTGAACTCAACATTAATTCCCAATCATGTTTCAGCGTTCTGAATGTGGGTTTAACTGGTGCCGAGCGATTTATGGTTTATGGTATAAAAAAAAAAATCACAATTTGAAAAGAAATTGTGATTTTCAAAATCTGTATTCATTATCAATGTAATAATTAAAATATGACATAACAACATGCAATGTGAACAAGTTGACACCCGTTTCTGGTAAATTAACTCAGCTGTTAAAAGTGAAATGGAAATATTGGCTGTTTCCTGGTATAATCTGTGTATAATATATCTTTTTTTTCACGTTTTTTTTCTCAAGTCAAGATGACGCTGGTAAACAGAGTTGCAGAATCTCTTCCTGTTGAACTGTTATTCTGTTTTGTGTATATTTTGGATAGACATCTTATTAGTATTTCTGGATTAACATATACACTCTAAAGATCTGTCTTATCTCTTTAAAGTTTCATCACTTCATGTGATTGTTTAAAGCTTCTTCCCCGTAATGTCTGTGAAGTGAGACCTCCAAGATTCCTGTATCTGAGACGGTGGATCTTTCTGAACATCTTCTAGTAACGATTAGTACTGAAACAAAAACAACTGTCGGTCTTTAGCTTATAGAATATAAAATAATCACAAAAGGAGTTAGTCTTTCTTTGAAGTGCTCTGTAATGATGACATCGTTGGTTGTGGATGATGGGGTGACTGTTTGAGGCTTACAGAGACGGTGGAGCTGGGCGTGTTGGTTCCATATCCGGAGGAGGGAAGGGAGGCCAGCGACCAGCGGCGACCGTCAGTCCTGTCACACGGCAGAAACACAGTGAGAAGAAGAATGCGTCTCTGGAAACATGAAATGTGCAGCATTTCCACGTTTGCATTCCTACAATACGAAATGGGGTAACCTTCTCTTTGCTATCGTTTAAAATGAAATTAGAGAAAACAATAAGTGAACCGTCAGAGTCACTCGGGGGAGTTATGATAAATAAAGTCTACCAGTGACATGTGGGGGGTTATGAAACGGGGCGAATGAAAGCCTAACATGTGGACTGTGAATTATTATTAAAAAAATACACCATTACATGATATAGTGTTAAGAAATGGTATTAATAAATAAACGTATTCATGTTTTTGTCAGCAGAAATACACTTAAGAAGCGTAATAATAAGACTCACTTGGCTGCCACTGTTGAACGCCGACAACTCCAAACACACTATACTTTACTTTAAGCATCTGTTCAGCAGCAAATATGAATGTTTGTGTGAATACCTTCGTGCAAAAGAGAAATGAGCAGAGGCGCCCGGAGAGAAGTTTCTAGGACTGTCTTGAGGGCTCGTTCCTGCCGGAGAGACACAAAATAAAAACCTAATTTACAAAGGAAAACAAAACCGCAAGCAAGAAAACAACTCGACTATGATGTACATTTACTTTCAGTTCACAACATCAGAATCAAAACAGAAACACACACACACACACACAGGTAAGAATATTAATACAAGAGCAGAACTTCGTTTAGGAAAATAAGAAAGTGTATTTACTTACTAACAATAGCAGAAAGTAGGTAAAGCCGCAGAATGAGGACTGCACAGTTATGGCCAAATGATCATCACGATTATATTGATCAATATTGAGATCACAGTTATTCATGGAGTTCAGCATCTTTGACATTAAACAGAGCATTGTTTTCACTCTTTGCTGCCAATTAGCAAAACTGCGTAAAAAGTTAGGCTTAAATTTCTTCTCCAGTTTTCGTTTTTTTGCTCGTAAAATAAACATTAGAATACTTTTCTTCCGTGGAATGCAGCCGCAACGAGTAATTAATAGTTTATTTAATTGCCGGTCGCCTCAATCGAGATCATGCTTAATATTTGATTAATTGAGCCTGATGACGACTTCTTGTTGCTGCCATTCGAGGGCCAGAGAAGTGCTTTGCTGTAGTAAATTCTGGATGTTATGAAAGCACGTACAACACAAAAATTTGTTGCATAAAAAGGAGCGTATTTTCTCCGTATTACGCAATTGAAAGAAGTTGTTGAAACACACTTGATATGTCATTTATAAATGCTTTGAAGAGGATCACTTTGCACCTAAATAGAGAAGTACCTCCACTAGTTCCTCCAATAAACACGCAGGACTCTATTTAAACACATCTGTATTTCTGACGCTGTGGGGACTTTCTAAAACGACACCAATTAAGACAGTTTATTTTCCCCTTATGGTGCAGCTTTAATCAGAAATGTTCCATACTGGGGCACAATGACAGCGCCACCGAACCTCGTTAGTGCTCCTATTTAAATGGACTGTAATCTTAATCACAACCAATTACAGAGGAAATCCTGCACCTGAAGACACAGATTATCTCCCGAGTGCTAAGAACATTGTCTGAAATAAATAACAAGAATCGTTGTTCAAGGGAAAGGTTGCTTATGAAATAAATGAGTTTGATCGTCTATGAATGCGGAGCGACGGCCTGGAAATTCAGAAGCAAAACATTATTCATGTAGAAACCCTTTTAATTATTGTGTGTACTTCATCTCCCGGCTGTAAACAAGGAACTGAAAGGATGTTTTTCTCACCTTTGGTACCAATGTGACGGCTGAGCCACAGCGAGAGGTCGTCCCCGCGCTGAACACACTCATTACCAGTAACACTGAGGTTTTGGGATTCCATTTTAAAGACCGAGCCTCTTCCTCACAGACCTCGGCGCTGTGAGCCGAGGCTCTAACTCGGCTGACTCGAGGGCCAGGAAATAAAACGCCCCGTGGTCAATGAGGGCTGCCCTCCCTCTGCTCCTGTGCATTTCCTCTCTGCAGGCCACCACTTCCTCACCCGGCTCAATCACTGCCCTTTAACTCGTCACGATGCGGTTCGACTCCCAACAAAAACACAACAGAACTGACCAAGATGGAGACTTCTGCACCAGACGAGCACTTGTATGCTACGCTGTCAACACAAATGAATGTGGAAATGAATTATGCCTTCATTTATTCTACAATATCCATATCGTACGATAAGTGCTGGTTTCCGGCGGGAGGATTATGCTTCTACTGGCAGGTCCCAGTATTTTGCAGTGCGGCGAACATGACACAGGGGCGCAAAGACAGTGTTTACTCATGAATTAATAGACACGCACATGTGCTGAACAAACACTTACCCGTGAGAGATGAGAGGGGGGAGTGAGGTCGCGGTAAGCCTGAAGACTGACCGCTGCCGATCAGGCTTTTTCTGTTGCTCGTCCTGCAGCTATGAGAGAGACGGAGTCAAATATTCATGTTTCACCTCACTTAGAGCTTACCACTGAAGAGTGATTTATAACCACATTATCATACATTATAAAACGGATTAAAATGCATTATAAAAATATCATAATGTATTACAATTCAATATGTTATAATACACTCTGATGCTTGCATTAAAATGTCAGTGGGGGACTTCAATGTTTGCCTACAATCAGCAAATAGCTCCTGGTCTAAGGGATCAATTTTGTGGTTGTAATGTCACTTTTTAAATGTCACTTTTAATTTCCAGAAACGCGGTAAAAAAAATTACACTAATCACAAACACTCTGACTGGATACTCTATTACAATGTAATGTATTAACCTCTGCCCTCTCCTTTTTTTATGTTGATAACTTTTGATTTTTTTTACTGTAACTAATACTGTATATTCTACAACCTTATGTACAGTGTGTTTTTATATTTGTTTTAATTATTATAGTGTGTTTGTACCTCTGCAAAACAATTCCAATGTGTCTGGACTGTTGGTCTAGGCACAAATGTCAAATAGAAACCCTGAACCTTGAACCTTGGACCTTGAACCTTGAACCCTGGACCTTGAACCTTGGACCTTGGACCTTGGGCGTGGGTGAATCCCTGCTCTGCTTTTACATGTACGTCTGCGTGGATGTTCGTGGTTTCAGGGCTGCATTCAAATATTAAACCATTTGGATATTTATTTGTTGGGTATTTTTGACAATTGCCATTTGTCTCCAGACGGGATATCAGTTGCCAAATTACTGGGCTTCGTTAAATATTTACTGTCCTCTTCTGAAGAGATTGAGCACAGTTCCCGTGGCGGTGACACGCGATGCAAATTTCAAGAAAACATTCCCATATGTTTCCTCTTCTGTTATGATTGACGTTGTTCGCTCGCTCGCTTCTCACACCTGGAGAACTGCCAACTCATTTGTCCCGATGCTGCCGGGAAGCATCGGAAAAAAACCTTCATGCCTTCAGACAGATTAGTTTTAGACATCTAGAAAAAAGAAAAAAAATTATCACTAAAAACCAAAATGATTGAATCTCAAATATGTAACTTTATATTTTGAAAACTTTCTGGTTGTTTTGATTGAGTTTTTGTGGCAATTTTTTGGGGGAGACAATTTCAAGATGTCATTGTTCAGATCTTTAAATATGGCTGGTCACATTCGTATTAATACGCTATGATTGTATTGTATTTAGTATTTTGTTTACATTCCTGGACCATCCTGACGAGAATCCAAAACCAAGAACAGAGAAGCCGCCTTCATCTCTTTATGAACGCCGCTCTCACAGGAGCTCCGAGGCCGCTCGGAAACCGGGAGAATGAATATAACCACATGAATAAAAGTGTCAAAAGTAATTGGGAGTGGGAGGGGGGTAAATTAACAATATGTGTGTGTGTGTGTGTGTGTGTGTGTGTGTGTGTGTGTGTGTGTGTGTGTGTGTGTGTGTGTGTGTGTGTATTAGGGTATGCAGGTATGTGCATACAGGACTGTCTCAGAAAATTAGAATATTGTGATGAAGTTCTTTATTTTCTGTAATGCAATTTAAAAAACAAAAATGTCATGCATTCTGGATTCATTACAAATCAACTGAAATATTGCAAGCCTTTTATTCTGATTTATTGCTGATTATGGCTTACAGCTTAAGAAAACTCAAATATCCTATCTCTAAATATTAGAATATCATGAAAAAGTATACTAGTAGGGTATTAAACAAATCACTTGAATTGTCTAATTAACTCGAAACACCTGCAAGGGTTTCCTGAGCCTTGACAAACACTCAGCTGTTATAAATCTTATTTTTTTACTTGGTCTGAGGAAATATTAAAATTTTATGAGATAGGATTTTAGAGTTTTCTTAAGCTGTAAGCCATAATCAGCAATATTAAAAGAATAAAAGGCTTGCAATATTTCAGTTGATTTGTAATGAATCCAGAATGCATGACATTTTTGTTTTTTTAATTGCATTACAGAAAATAAAGAACTTTATCACAATATTCTAATTTTCTGAGACAGTCCTGTATATATGTTATATGTGTACAGGTTCTTGCATGTCTACCCGTATTTATATATATATATTCCTATATATTCTATTTTTATGTTTTTTGTCTGAGTACCTTTGTATACGTACAATGTGTACATCTTTTCTTTTGCATGTGCATATCTCGAAAACCTATAAAAGATTTGATCAAACGTTGGAAATTGTGTATTTGCCGGCCTGTAGATGAATTAAGCGACCCCCTAGTTACTCTTTGCAAGTATTCTTAACTTGTGTATTATGTGTACATTTGAACCGCCACATTGCCTGAAACCACACCGGGATGGATATTGTTTATTATTCCTCACCAGCTATAAGCTTTCAAGAAGACAATTCTGTTCACTAATTCCAATTAATCCCTTGGATGATTGTTTGTGCTCTTGGTGTAAATTACCGACGGGCAATTTTCCCACATAATTTGCCGCATGGTTTGAACGATGACTCCATATTCATCGGCAGAGGAGGCCTCGCTCCTGCTTCACGGTTGAGCAATCGGCCACACGCTGACGTCTGATGTGATGATGAATGCAGAGATAACAAATGCTCAGAAACTAAATATTAATCAATCAGTGGTAGAGGATGCAAACTCTTAATGATTCCATGAGTTGCAGAGACGATTTATGTCATTTGGATATTGAAGAAAGCAATGACCTTCAAGCAGAGGTCACTCATTTCTGAATTAAAAGTCATTACAGATGAGAAATAAAATGTGAAATGCAACTGATATGTTTGGATTTCATAGAATTCATATTCAAGCGTTATTTAATGTCACACACAGAAGCAAAAAAACATCCCAGAGCGAAGACAACTTTAACTTCTGAGCAAATTATATGATTTCTGTCAGTTCAGCTTCGGGAGAAGAACATTTTCATACGAACTGCATGGTTGGACAAAAGGGGGGGGGGGGGGGAACTCATATGCAATGGAGTAATTTGAGGTCAACGTTCATCTTTTTTAGGCACAAGAAACATCTGACAGATATTGGTCCTCGTGCAAGAATCAGTCAGATTTGTATCGTACAAGAGATTAAAGATTATTTCTGTCAATTTTCTTGAACTTTGAATTTCCTCCCCGCTCTCCAATTACATTCACGAGTGATCCAGACCAGTTGAAAAAGTCACGAGGTACGTGAACTTTGCATGTCTTAAATTTTTTTTAAAGAAACTTGAAACAGAAATCAGCTCAAGTAAAACCAAAGCAAACTGCATGCAAAAAAACAAACAAATTATTCAGATCGGTCATATTTATTTTTTCATCAACTTTTTGAAATCAATTTCATTTGCATATTTTGGAGAAAATATTATTACATTTTTTATAAATGTCTATTTCTGTGGCGCTGATCTGATCAACTCGTGTTCACTGCTGTTCTATTGATATTTTTGTGGGTATGGGGTCATCTAATACCACCGATGCCGTTAAACCCACTCATCTGTTCGTCTGTTATAAATAAAAGACTTTGGTAAAAATTAATTGTGAAGGAAACCTGCCCACAAACGAGCATTACAATTTAGTTTATTCGGGGCATGGATTCTCTAAATGATATAGTTTGTCCGGTTATGAGCAAACCTCACAGTAAAAGCAAATAGCTTCAGGACAAGAAAACTAATTTTTCTTTCTTTCATGCAGTTCAATAACTGTCAAAATAAGTTTCCCACGCTGCTCGTCGTCCACCGCAGGTCTGCCGCCCACATTGTCACGCCAAAAACACCGTGTCCATCTCCATAAATGAGAGGAGCAAACCAATATTTGAACTGAAATCCCACTCGTCCTCGTTTAGTCGAGTGCATCCGAGGGCTAACCTGCAGTCAAGAGCGTGGCCACGTGACGCCCATCATTCATCGTGACGGGGAGGGAGAGGATCATATCTGGTACACAGGTGCTACATCAAAGAGAATCAGATTTAACGAGATCTATTCATACCCGCTCACTGTGGATTAGGCCAAGAGGACGCCACCCGGATGCCCAATCAAGCCTCTTGTTGCCTCTCTCCCTCTCTCCCTCTCACCCTCTCACACTCCTGCCATTTGCAACATTTTAAACGCCTCTTGTTGAGTGGAGTGACATTCACGTGGGCCGTTTTTTAAACCACCGCTTTGGGGTTTCTTGACAATCCAAAACACAGCTCATCTGGCCATCTCCGCCACGTCTGGTGCCCAGCTGAGCCTGAGCCACCTCTGTGGCCAGAAAGGCTGAGAGAGACTCTAAAGGGAGGGGAAAGGAGCCCTGGGCGAAGATGATGGGGAGAAAGAAAGTAGGCCAGCGATGTACGCCGTACTGCAGATGGATCCATAGGAGGCTTTGTCGGTCTCGGCTTAATGCAAAACCCTCAGCCTCGTGAAATCTCCTCAAGCCAGAGGTCTTTTCTTCAAACGACAGAAAAATACATTTAAAAAAGGTGTTTATCAAAGTGAGAGAATCTTTCCACGTCATGGTTAAAGTATGTCATGCACGTCGTACCTGGACATTTAACTCATTTCCACACTGACCTACATTACTGCAACTCCTTTATTGTCACAAAGTAATCCAAATCTGTCAAAAACTATTTCTTAAGCCATCAGCGTGCTTACTTTATTTTGGGAACAGAGAGGCAGAAATAGATAAACGCCTTTGATTCACAACACTCCGATAACTCTCAGCGTGTCTGATCCTGACCCACGCCAACCAGCGAGAGCCACCATTCATCTCTTCTTCCCACTTCTGGGAGCGTTGCTCCCTCGTCAGAGCCGTCAAGTGAGCTGACAGAGCACAACGCCACATAAATCGCTGCTGACGAACCCAAATTCAACGTCACTCACATGACACACGAGGCTATTAATAGTATTTAAAAACATGCTGCTTGGGTGGAAGCAGAGCAGCTCTGAAGACGGCTTTTCTACATCTGAGGATGTACAGTATTAGCTCTTCAGGAGATTATGTTTTCACATTAAGTGCGTCGCATATTCAACTGTGTACCTAATGGTAATACATATGGTTAATATAGCTTATATATTTGCATTGTGTACTTGAATGTACATTGTCTTGTTTAAATATTGGGAGCATATATCAGAATCTGATCATAACAAAAAGAAAGAGTTATACTTAAAAAGGAGGGCAGTCATTACAGTTTTTAGGGAATAACTTGAAACCCTTAAATTAAACTGACCCTCTGTGAGTCAGCAATTTATTCACAGACACAAACACACAGCAGAAAAACGTGGCTGTGATCTCAGACTGTGATTTACTTCACAGCGCGAGACTCGAGATCTGACAGCGGTTTTCAAATATGAAACAATATTTACGCACGACGTCCAAAACGCAGCCAGTATTTCATGTTCGGGGACGGGGATTAAAGATAAGTATCGCTTATATCGGAGTCACCACACCATGTGCAGAAGAACTGTCATCAAGTGGATTAGCTCTGAACCAGGAGCTAAACACACAAAGGGAAATAGAACGCATGAAACATTTAGATGCAGTAGTTTGTTGAAACCACCACATGCCAAGGCGTGGGACAGAAACTGCAACAACAACAACAACAACAATCAGTGACGGACATTTAGTAAACAATCAGCGTTTCCACTTTCCAACTCTTAATTAAGGGGGGCGGCGTAAAGGAGGAAGTGCACATCCTGTGCCAGGAACACGAGACGGCCTCAACAATTAACTTTAAATTACCATTTGACTCACAAAGCAAAGAACGCACAATAGGCTAGAAGGCAACACCCAGCTTCGAATGCATGCTGATGGCATATTCTAAAACACACGGAGGACCATCCCATCCAGAAAACGACACAACCGATACTCCTTTGGGAGGATGATAACCGTTTAGCTCGGGCAGATTGGTGGTCATTTGCAAAGAAGCGCGTCTATAAGGCGACACGCAATACGGCAATGCTTCAAACTGTTTTGAAGGTTACCTCTTGGACCGGCGCAGACGGGCGCCACTGAAGAAATGTGGCGTGTTAAAGTTGGACAGCACCGTCCACGGGCTGGAATCAGACATCGTGTCCGAGTCATGCCACAGAGGGAGGTGCAGAGGCGGCTTCCGGAGACCGGGCGAGGAGAAGCGACGGCTTTCGGGGTTCAGGGGGAAGCGACCTCCGGAGGAGGAGGAGGAGGAGTCCGGACAAGTACCCCGACAGCAGCTCTCCTGGGGTCCAAACTTCCTGTGCACAGGCACATCTGCAGCCAGCTGCGGCATGAACACACAACGGCAGAGAGGACGCCTTGACCTCCGCTGTCCTCAAAGGAGAAAAAGTAATCCAGGGAGGAGGGTCCTGAAAGGCACACAGAGTGTGTGTGTGTGTGTGTGTGTGTGTGAGATCCAGGTCAGGCGTCGTCAGCCTCCACTGTTACAGGGGAAACGACACCCAACACCGACTGACTGTGTCCCGCCCCCCCCCCCCCTTTCACTGCGACTGTGCTCCGTATCCCAAACGCTTCACCCTGCTCAACATGCTTCATATCACGTAACCGGCATCTACCACTTCGCATCCTGTGCAGGGGGGGGTTGCGAGTCAGCAGGGGTGCTGCATCGT